>NC_092817.1:32074825-32142325 GCF_023375885.2 Dermacentor andersoni
CTTCCCTTCCTCTTAGCAGTGCTTTGCGGGGATGTAATTAAAGCGTAAGTAAATAAAACGAAATATGCATGCTTGACCATAACGTAGATAACAATAAGTACTTACGTGCAGGTACACAAACCCTCGCGTTTTGAAAGCGCAGAGCGTGCACCTGCAGGAAGGTGCAGCGTTTTCGCGCCCGAATCTTTTTTTTTTTTTCTGCGCTCTAACATCAGTTATATTGCATACAATTGTTTGCTACGCCTCTGCACGAGCGAGCCACGCGAGCACAACAACGGCAAGTGATTAACTTTGTTGCACGAGCAAGCACGTCGTGCAAACAACACCGCGCCGGGTAAATGAAAGCGCTAACAACGTTTCCCTACTCCGCAGGTGCTCGCATGGCGGCGTTAGCGTTTTTCCACCGACACGCTAAACCAAAGAACACCGCTACATCGAAGTGATTAAGCGAGCCAACGCGGCGCGGATTCCTCGATTTGGTGCCTCGGTTGTGCTCGCGCGTGCGTGCAAACAAACAAACAAACAAACAAAATCTGGGGAGGGGCTATACCTGAAGCGTTAGTTACTACAAGAGAGCGGGAGCGTTGCGTATACGGCCGTCGAGCGCAGCTACGTATTAACAATCCCCGCCACAAGCAAATCAGGCGGCGCGCAAATCTCTTCCGCGGCTACACATACTAAGGCCGCCCCCTTTCCATGACGTTCATTTTTGGAAAAAGCGGTAACTGACAAAGGCGACAGAAGAAGAACAGGACGAGCGCTTAGGCGCAGGTGTTCGGTGGTTATGTAGATCAAATGACCATAAGCTCGGTAACAATGTTTTGAGAGCGCTTGATGTTACAGGAATATTTTGGTAGTCGTCGGCAACGAACAACTATCGGAATTATAGTACATAGGCAATCGAACATGGAAATCGTGGTGTACGAGACGACGTGCACGAAACGTATCGTTTGGCGATGTAGCCAAAAGAGACGGCAAATGTTTCGCCTTATGGGTTTTGGTTAACATGAGCGAGTTTTCGTTAGATAGCGGAGTACCTCACTACAAAAAAAGAAAGAAAGCAATGAAAACCTTGCTATCAAGTACGACACGAGGGTATATATACGTGCCATGCGCAAGTAAGTTTCTAAATAATGGAGGCCTAATTCCAGTTCTATATTGTTGTAGCGCAATCTGAACGAGCGGGAACACAGAAAAGTAATTTTGGCAACCACACAGCGCTAACTTTCAACAACGGACTTATTTCCAGTTCTTGTTGCTACTTATACCCTCAAAATGTCATACGGCACGTGTAAATAGCTCGATAAACATGAACAAAAACAGGAAGCTACACTCAGGAAGCTACACTCAGGTATACGTTGAACGCGAACGAAGATAATCGAACTATTTTGTAGATAAAAAAATTGATGGCTTACTGACGAATGCGTCACCAAATGTTGATATGTTTCTAGCTTCCATTGTCAAGCCCGTCATGTCGCACCTGCTTCTACTTATAATAACAGTTTCTGTAAATCTGGATTTGCAGCGGCATCTTTGGCAACTGAGGGTAAGAAAACCACGAGAAGTCACGTTTTTCGCTTAGTCATTGCATTCTCATAACCTGTTATTTATACATCTACCGGTTTAGCCGATGTAGGACTTTCCACAGATGAGAGCAATGCGGTATACAACACACTCGATGCATTCAATGAATTTGTTTTTATGCTACTTTTCGTACGCAGTATCTGTGATTCTTTCTGGCCTTCTGCACAGGCTTACCAATGTATTAAGCACCGAAAAATAAGAATGTTCATGTCACCCCTTCCAGCAATCCTTTTTAATTTGTGAGAGAAACTATGTATGTAGGGGATGACAACAACCTTGCTTTTGTTTATGTTGGTACTTGTACCATCCACTTGCTCAGAACCTTTTTCCTGCGCTTCCTTATGCACTCCTTCTGCGACTGACACGAACACGTGGCTCGGGTAACAAGCACCGTGGGTAAGAAGTACGCGGAACGTTTGGGAGCACTGCAATCACGGCGCTCAAGCGGGCATGTCACGTGATGTATGCTTTTCTTCTTTTTTTTTTCGCGGCATCTGCAGTAAGCGGGAACAAACTAATGCTTAATAGGTAGAAAGCTAGAAACTGATTAATCGGACGTATTACAAACCATTCTACAACTTTCGAATTGAATTCTTTTGCTTAGGTTGGTTACTTTAGAAGTTGGTTAATTAATCTTCACTAACTATGCAATTAAGCAGAATGGAAAAAATACTGTGACTTACTACATACAATATAGTCAGCAGCATGCATTTGGTCGCGTCGTCTTAGAGTACATCGGCATATTTTTAAACTCTGGCTCTTGTTAACTGGAACACCCTGTATATTCTTTGTCGAGAGCCTATAGTTCGCTGTTTAGTTGGGACGAACTATGACTTTTTTTCTAATGTTCGTTTTTAGATCGCTAATCCCACTTGAATAAAACTTAAGTATCAAGTTTTCAAGCAAATAGGGCTGGCGAATGCAACCTAATCTTGCGCATAAAACTGCATTCATATATGCTAACTTTGCCAGATATAAGAGCTCGGGTGCCTTATTTAACTTTGTAATCAGGAGCTCCGTCGTAGTCGGTGCAAACCCCCAAAAAATTTCGTATTGCTGATGAGCTGAATCAATAATGCAGGAGTGAGCTTTTCAGTACACGCAGCAGAATATCAAATCGCTTACCACGTGCAGTTCTCTCTCCCGTGCGCCGTACTCCCTCGTCTGTTCGCAGAAAGCATGAAGTCGTGATCAATATTTTAATATGCAATTTTGTATGCACATGATAATTAATCCCACTTTGTGTGACCAGAAACCCCGAGCGTATAAATAAAACAGCTATAGGTTCTGCAACAATATTTCGAGAGCACTTGATATCACGTAAACGTTATGTTTTCGGGAATCAGCTGTGCTCTACGTAATGTGAATTTTACTTCGCATTTCTGTGTTGGTCATACTGTCTTATATTTCCAAGTTTCAAACAGCATTCGTCAGATCACTGACTAGTGCTCTTGTTGCTTCTACGATCAAAACATTCGATTACTATTGCATATCGACGGACGAGGATCTTCGAGAGACGTGCGTGAGGCCAATAGACCTCACGAGACGAAGCGTACAGGAAACAATTAGAGGAGCATTCGGAGTTCCGCAGAGCTTTCAGCGGAAGCCTCGCGTTCTTCGGCCAGTAAGCAAGCTGTAATTTGCGACAGTTATCAGTAATTGTGTTATACAAACAGTCGTCTTGGGTGCTTCTAAGAAAGTGCAGTGGGCAAACACGGCGGATTATCAGATCTTGTGAAGAAAAGTTTTGTATTGGTTTGGCCTTAAAGAGAATCCTTCGAGTGATACGAAACTGACCTCAACATTGCATTTGCAAGTATCGGAACACAGTGCACGGGATACATGATGATGTATAATCAGCGGCTCACCAAAGCACGCAAGTAAAGCACAGAAGCGAAATAAATCACTAAAGCGTTAATAAAGTGATTTCCAATGCTTTGCGAGTATGTGGGTATTTTGTGTACTTCGCATTGCAGTAAAAGGGCCCTTGCAGCTTTGTCGCGTCCACTTAGTACGACGCCTCTTCACTAAACCGCTTTCCCGCGCTCTCAGTTTTTATCGGTATTTTCTCATTTAATGTAGGGGACAGCTGAACTGCCACATGTGCCCACTATTTCGTCTGTTGTGCGAGAAGAAAGTAATAATAGAACCCCCCCCCCCCAAAAAAAAAAAAAAAGTACCATCGTTAGGCCCTGCCCAAGGCACTGATAAGGGACAACCTCCGCCTGGACGTCGCCGCAATGTCCCGCCCTGCGTATGTACGAGTGCAACGCCTCATCTTCATAATGATTCCTTGAAAGAGATCGGCATATTCAAAGTAGTTTGCAAAACTTGGACGTCAATGACACTAGACTATACATGAAGAGCGATAATAGCGTGACTCGGGAAGACGTTTGCAAATGCGGACGCAAGAACAGCCACGTACCTCAAGGCTGGTCTTTATTTCTACACTGAGAGCGGCTAGGCATTCAGATCATCGATTGGCACCGATTTATTCGGGGCTGTGTACTCTTTCAAAGAACACCACTACTATTATTGAAGGCAGAAAATATTCTTCAAATTGAACGTTATGCAATCTAGACGAAATAAAACGCCCACTTTCGCAGTTCACCACCACAACTCCAATTAAAGCATACCTGCGTACCTGTTACTTTTACAACTCGTAAAATCCCACGGCAGAGGTGGGAGGTGAGGGAAGGAGCAAAAAGAGGGGAAGAAGGAACGCATTTTGACAGAGTTTGCCCTGAGTTGGCGTCATTTAATTGATAGACACGCACTTGAGTAACGAGGATTAAACCTTAGACACAGTACACTGAGCAGCAGCAAGCTCAGAACACCAAATAGTCTGACAACAAAGTGTCTCTAGATCACAGCGACTTCTTCAGCAACGTGGCTGTTGCCAATTTCGCCTCCTTCAAGAACTTGTTTGTATAAGCTTGCTCGAAGCAAGTATCCCTCGCATCTTTCCTCACATCATTCTACCTTCAGAAGACTCGCAACGGTAAGTACGGAGACCGACGTGCGATATATTTTTTGCAAACAGAAACGATTTTTCGTAATACTTGGCATATGATTCGTAAAATCGTAAAGCAGGCCCAAATGTGTAAGCTTTACGAAAAATTTGGGAGAGTTGGCAGGTGTGCGACTTGAAGTATAGCCATTAAAGAAGAGAGAAAAGCAAGCGACATTCCAAGTTATTCCAACGTCTTTTTGGAATGATAGAGCCACCCCCTTAAGGCGAAGGAAGAGCACTTTCTCTCTGCTTCACACAGTAAACGTTTATTCCTCCTCCTCAAAATTTTGTAAACTGAATTACTGTTTCCACAAAAGCGTAATCTTGTAAACATATCCCGCATGTTCCTACGATTGCAGCGCCACAATAAATTGCATTTTCGTATCTCTCTTTCTCCACTTCTTCTTCCCTTACTCAGCGTTATCTGCGCCATACCGCGACGGTCTAACAGAAGTGAATATAAATAAAACCGGCCTCCTGCGCACTCTGCGACCGAACGCAAAAACTGAATGCGGGAGCGGAACTTGAGCGATTGCTTGGCAGAACGCAAGCATCATAAAAGGCGTGGACCACGCAGCACCCCCGACTCAGTCGACGAGAAGAGCACTGAAGGGCGCATCCGAGATGGGAATATAATTGGCGCCATGCCTTGTTGGGGACCCACTCGGCTGCACCTTCCTCTGCGGCCGTCGCGTGCTCTTCGATCCGGGACCGGCACGAACGACGCAGCTGTTGCCGCAGTGTGTGACAAGCACGCCGAGCGCACAATCATCTCGCCGGGAAAGGAAGAGAAGCGACGCGTGTGCCAATACGCAGTACGGACGCGGTGCGGCAGCTGCCGCATTGATGAGCTTTGGTGAACATCAACGCCCTCTCGTTGGGCGCCAGAATCTCACGTTGTTCGCTGCCTTCGACGGATGTTTGTAATTCGGTAAAATGCAGGTATACATTTTGCGTTGTCCCCCTTTCCGTCCTCTAAGACTATACATGAACGATACGTGTTCGATGTGTCTATATTTTGGGTGTTACCTTTCACCGCAAGGTATGCGGTTTGCGCGAGCTGGTGTATGGGCATACAATGTAAAACGTAACTATGTATGGATACTCGGTGTCCCAGCTAACTTTAGCGGGAGCTAAAAAATATGCGAATGCCACGTAGCAGGACAAAACCAAGGTAATGTTCTTTGACGTCGCTCGGAGATGCTGAAATTTTTTCTTTCGTTTCGCGTAATTATATAATTAGTCTTAATTAGTTAATCGACTTCTCAAATATTGTATTTAGATGAAACGTGTGAATGGGAAAATTGTAGAGCGACATGAAAAACTCCCGATACATCTTTCTGTTGCTCAATACGTGCTACATAACCTTTTCCAAGCGTGAAAGAAGCCCGTAAATGCACGCAATATTACCGGGCGACTGGCCGCTCGAGGCACTTTGCGCGTATTCGCGGGCTTCTTTCACGCTCGGTGAAACGCATTTATGTAGCACGTATTGAACAACAGAAAGCTGTACCGGGAGTTTTTCATGCCGCTCTACAATTTTCTAACTGACTTTTCTTCCAATTATAATATTTGAGAAGTTGATTAATTATTTAAGACCAATTATATAATTGGGCGGAATGAAAAGAAATTGAGTATTTCCAAGCGACGGCCAACAACGTTACCTTAGTTCTGTCCAGCTACGTGGCGTTCGCATATCTTTAAACTCTAGCTAAAGTTAACCGGAACACCACGTATATGTTTAAAGAGGATCGAATATTTGTTAGGCAATTTGTCCTTTCACCTCGAGCTCCTCTTATACACTGTCTACGGAACCAAATTAACGATACGAAATGTATGAAAAGAAACGCATAGCTCCCGCGTTGACAGCGAAAACTAATGATCAGGCGAACGCGTGGCTTCTCTCTCATAAATTTGTGCATTACCGCTGCCATCTTCTGTTTCACTGAAGAGGCGAATAAGTTGTAATTTCTGCTGCCAATAGCATTCGCATTAAATATCGCGAACTGGCCAGCTGGAAGATATCGCTGGCAACATTAAACAAATCTCTACTCAGTCGAAGTGACCGTTGCAGTTGCGCTTTATTGTTTTGCCCAATATTTTCCGTCGTTTATCGGCCAACCGCAACTGGTGCGATACAAACAGTCTTTCCTTGCTCTGCCCCTGTGCTCCAGACACCAGCATTTATGGCCTTAATCCGGGTATATTCTTGTGATGAACACGCTTTTTGCAGGTTTGCTGAAACAGCGAGTGCCTTCCAAAGAATGTCTATCTCTTCAGGAAAAAATCTTCCGAAGGGCGTTCATTCTTTCTTACGGATATATTATTAATCGCGAGAGTATATGACGCAAGGAGGTGCACATGCGATTAACGTGACATAGACGTTGGTCATGCGTACATTACGGTAAACTCTCTGCCTTCCCTAAAATTACACCACTATCTCATCCGGATGGATTTGCGTGAGTACCGCCTAAAGTTGTTAATACACGGGACAGTTATTGCGCAATTTTTCCTAATAAAAGATACAACGACTTTGTTAGCGCTTTGTGCCTGCACAAGCAGATTGACACGTGCCGACTGAGCATATGGCCTTGTCCGCCCACCGTTACGTTCGCTTTGCGTGGTTTGACGGTATATACCGTGTGCCCCAGCTAGCGTTAGCCAAGCTAGTCAATAAAAATTTTTTTTTTTTAAAACGCGGTGCAAGATACAAGTATTGTGTTCGGTCGACAGAGGTCTGACGACCGAACACCGTAGCTCTTGTATACTTGTACTTGGCGCCTTGTTTTTTTAATCGTTTCTTTCGTTGAACAGCTTGGATAGAGTTAGCTGGGACACCCTGTAGATTGATTTATCCGTCTGCACGTTGCTCCAGGCGCCTGCCCAAAACACTAGTAATTAGTACCCTTTAACTTACTTTCTTCTTCTCAATAAACAAGACCGCATTTTGTTTTCTCTCAGCGCTCGTCTCCGTGCTTCCGTCTTGATTTTATTTATTTATTTGGATGAAATTGAAACATTTGACAACTATCTTATTGCCAGCTTCTCCTCAAACAACAATTTGTTCAAATATATAAGGTGATATGAAAAATTTTTCAACATTAAAGCACTTTCCCAAACGTGCTTAAATATTCAATATAGAGAAAAGAACGGAAACAAAACCGGACGTTCTGCAGTTTTTCCAATTCAAGCGACATACCATTTTCACCGAAACTTACCGTTAATACCAAACCTGGGCTTAAATACAAAGAATGCATCTCGGTACGTTTGCGGTAAAGGACTCTATGTCTACGCAAAAATGAAAGGCCTCAGGTCAAGTGTCCAATTCCATCACGAGCCCTCAGGCGATCGACAGTCACGTTGCACCGATTGACGTTTTCATTGTACGGACGTCATTCATTTGTATACGAATGTCACAGCGCTGGATACCGCCAACGAGGATATCCGTGGGGAATCCGGGGAGCGCGTTTGAGTCGCAGAGGCAGGGGTCACCCCACCATGTGCAAACTTGTTCGCTGGACAACGGCACTCATTTCTGCTATCTGTAATGTCTTCGTTTCGGTCAATTTTACCTTTAGGCATGGAGTAACAAAAGCACCAGTAATTAAACATGGCACAAAACCACTTGGTGCTTCTCAGACGAAGTGAACCCGACTGGAGATAACGTGGAAGCGAAAAAGCCGCTAGTATATATTTGTGGCAATGAGGGCTGTAGCTGTCAGCAATAATGTGCTCCTGAGCAAAGTCCACTCTGGTGGCTCCCCGGATACGGCGTTCCAATGACGAGCGCGAGGTCCCAGGTTCGATTTTCACCTTGGGTGGCCGCAATCTGATGAGGCGCAGTGGTAAAAAACGCTCGGGCAAGAAAAGCTTTGTGGTTCAGGGTTATAAAAACAAAGGGTTCAAAGTTACTCCAAAGCCTTCCGCCATACGGCGCGTCTCATAACTTCGGTGCTGCTTTGGATCGTAACGCACCTCAACCAAGCACCCTCTCAAGCGATATGAGTTAGCGTGCGCAGACGGGTCATTCTTCCGCTCGCAATTCCGAGCAATACAAACCCAGCCTAACTTAGTTGTTATGGCCCTGATCAATATTGGTAGTTAGAGAGAGAAAGAAATAAACTTTATTGATAGAATACAGAATTTTTTGTGGGTTCAGAGTTTAGTAGTTAGGTAGCCGCAGCTCAGGCACCTGAAGATCACAGCTTCAAGCAAGCTGATGACCAGTTTTTACCGAAATTTCAAACGACGACCGAAGTCTTCTTGGCGGTTCAACCGATAAGTAACCCACCGTGCTTACTTCAACGCGTGTATTTCAGAAATAAAAGTTGTCTTACAAGAGCGACTGCCCCGTTCACATCGGTTATTGCTGTACACTAATCGCCGCACATTTGCCTCGACTCGCCTTACTAACGGAGATACGCGCGTGCACGTATGCGTGTCTGTGTGTAATGGCTGAGTGTGTGCGTACGTGCGTGCATCATTGAAAGCCCATAAACAAAAGAAAAGCTGTCGCAGCGTGGCTCAGCCACTCGAGCAAATGGCCTGTAAGCGACCCAGGCTTAACCTTGCGGCCGCTCTCTCTCTCACTCTCTCTCCAGCTGAAGTTGGCCCAATGTGACCCAGGAACGTCTTTGGTACTGCGCTTTGTGAATGCCTTCTTTTCTTTTGTTACTGCGTTTGTGTCTGTTCGTCCAAAGGAAGGAAGGCCTCTGATAAACACACGCGGCTTGCGGGTCCCAAAATGAGTCTAAAGAGACGAAAAAAGTCGATACACTGGAGTTTCACGCCCATGAAACCCGGCCTCGCGGCGGCGCGTGATTAACGTTGACCCACGGTGACACATGACTTCGTGCCTGCGTACTTCTGTCACCCTGCACGTCATGCAACTCGTTTCTGCGAACAACCTCCCCAACGAAATTAACTCGGAACCAGCCGCATTGTGGGGTTTCTAGGTGCTCGTCGAGCTTGTTTGCTGTACCGTGTTGGAACGAGCACGCCCTTTCGCAAAAGTCCAACACAAGACTTCGACGTCCCACCAGGATTCGGTGCCGATGGATACCTTGCGCTTGTCAATTTTTGCATTTAACTGAAGTGCTGTCCGTACACGTACCTACACCTTCTCTCTCCCTTCTTTCTCTTCCCCTTCTCCCTTCCCCCAGTGTAGGGTAGCCAACCAGACTATTGACTGGTTAACATCCCTGCCTTCCTGTATTCTTCTCTCTCTCTCTCTCTTGCATGTGCGTATCACAGATGGCCTTTTCTCTTCAATGGGTAAGAGCACCGTGGCACGAGATGCGTGCGAATAAGAAGAGTAAAAAGCTAAGCGTGATTAATTTTGACCCCCTGTATTTGCTGCTAAAGTTGCACCTAGGTAGTCTGGATAATTATAATGCGCCCTATAGTACTTATCTTTCGTAGTTCGGTCTCTCGTTGTCTGCGTTGAGCTGCCTCCGCGAGATTCTACTTTCCTCGCTCTATATATAGAGTATATACATTGCGGATAACCTCTGACTAAAGACTACATGCCAATACGAATCAGTACCATTATAACGTTTCATCATGTTACAGTATGATGAGCAGTTAGACAACCGTAATAGTCGCTGGTGCCAGCGACGGTGCGTTTCGTTTCGAGACAGGTTCATATGACACGTAGTGTACTTATCAAAATAAGACACAGAATCCCGAGAATCCCGAACGATTCCTATAATAAATAATTGCTGAAACAAAGATACCCGGCTGCACGGTGCACATTTTTCGGGTGTTAATGCAATATGCCCGTGCCGAACGAACATGCTCAGAATAGTGACTGCAGTTTTGGACAATCACGTTAAGAATTGCTATTTATTTCTGCTTAGAACAGTCTGCAATGTCTCTTTTTCATACTCCGAGATGAATACATTATTTGCACACTTTCAGTCGAATGCACATGAATGGGTTGCATTTATAAGGTTACTTATCAGCTAAAACATGTTACGATCTCTTAGATGTGTTGATAAGGGTATAACAAGTGTAATGTCCACCAAATTATTTGAATAATCTGTACGTTATCTACTAAGACCACCAAATTGATAATCTGGATCTTTTTCTTTTGTACAGCGCATGTAGTATACAGTCTGACCGAGACGACGGCACTAAATGCAACAGTAATGAAAACCGGAACACTTATTACCCACGGCAAGGACTTATACCATGTACGATTGTCAAAATGCGGATCTCCGCCAGCAGCTGCCTAGTGAACAACAGCACGTAAACTGCATAACGCCGAAGCATCGAAAGGCGCTTAATGCTTCTCAAGTAGCCTGGAAAATAACTTCTGCTGCTAAACTGTTCATAAAAGAGACCTGAAAAAAAAATGACAGTGGCTTAGCTCGGCTATGCCAGGATATACATAGCGAAAGCTAAGGCATAGCATGGTTAGCTTTGGTTAATCTTGATTGCAAGTCCAGGTTAGTGTGGTTCTATAGCTATGTTGCGGAGTTTAGCCAGTCGTTCCTGGACGATCCGTTTCCTCTTCATCTCGTTCCGATGTGGATTCCAGGCCTCCTCCTGCTTATCAGGATTGTCGCCGTCCATACTGCCGCCTCAACTGTGGTTGCGGCGCACACGAGCTCTCCTTTTCAATCCTCCGACATGTTATCAGACATGCGGCGTAACTGTCGAAGCGAGCGGAGGCGAGCGCATACGACGCGGAACGCGGTGTGACGTCATACCAAACGGCGGCGGAAAGGCGCCGTTTGGTATGACGCTCGGTAGACGCTCGGTGCTACTAGTGGCGCATGCGCAGTAGTGACTAGGGAGCGAGAGAGAGAGAGAGAGAGAGAAATATCCGCGGCGAGGCACGCGTTGTGACGTCATGTGCCTCCTCGGAGCACCGCCATGGCGAAATCGCAAGTTCGCTGCCAGTAAAGCTAAAAAGAAATCTTCCAACTGTCGTCAAACCCAATGCCTTAAAGGGAAGCTGAAAGGTTTTCCAGAAAAAATGAGTGAACATCTGTACATAATGGTTTTCAACCCTCCGAATTCGAATATCGTATCGAAATTGAGCGAAAGAAAGCGCAAATATATATCATTTCGACGAAAAGTGCAGCAGCGGATACGCCCAGCTCGCGCGTCTCGTTTCCGCCTGTGATTGGTCGGGCGCCTCGTGACGTCAACTCTAGTAACCGACCGCTGCCGCTACACATGAAGCGCGGTGCCAGGTAGTTTGGTGCTGTTTTTCTGAGACGGTAATGGAAAATTTAGAGAGACTGCGTTTTTCTCAGGAGTTCGGCGTTACTCCCTACATGTACGAGCCGATTGCGAAGAGCCGGCCTCTCGAAGAAGCAAACGATGCTGGTGCGAGCAGTGCTTTCGACGCGAACGAAAGCAAAGTCTTGGGATCTCCTCGTGTTGGAAATGCTCTTTGGTGAGTATGTTTTTTGCAAAGCGATCTAGTGATCTCGCCGATCTTTCGCCGATCTAGTGAGCTCGTTTCCGGTCAAACAACTGTAGTGTTGTGTTCCTGCATGCCTCCTCGTGGAACGTAAGCGGGCATGCGATCGTCGGCATTTGTGCGCGGTCCAAAGCTGTCGGCAATCTACAGAGACGGTTTAAACGCGTGAAAAGCTTCCCGGTTCATGCAGTACGTGTAGTGACCTTCATCTGTTGACTACCACGTTGACTACCACTCACGTTGATTACCACTCACGTTGACTACCACGCACGTTGACTACCACTCTACATACACGCAGACACACCAACAAAGGATTGCAGGGTCGATCGAAGCAGATTACGATGGCACGTACGCAGAAACAAGCGCGGTCAGGCACGGTCGCGGACGCTGCGAAGGAACGAAACACTAGAGTTGACGTCACAACACCGCGGTTTCCGGTCTCCGCTCGCATCGTCAGCGTCAGCAGCAGCGCGCGGCATTCGACGGGGGGCGGAGCTACAGCGAAATTTCAACCGACGATTACGTCGCTCCTAATTGAAAAAAAACCCCAAATTTTACCTACATATTTTATAAGGTTCCCGCATCCGTGTATGAGCGTCTTATTGAATTCGACAGACTCTTCAGCTTCCCTTTAAGTTAAGAACGTGTAGGAACCCGAGCAACTAATTTATTGTTCTCTAACTTTTTTGGCTAAGTTGCGAAGCTGCGAGTGACTGAGCTTATTGCAGGTTTCTTGCTCCGAAAGCTGTTGGGGTTTCATATATCTAGATTGGTTGCCAGGAGCCCTTAAAATACTGCTACCTTTACGCTATAGGGAAACGGCAGCGCAAGCACTGCTGATGCATGCCCCGCAAAGACGCCTTTTCATCCGAATACGCTAGAATTTATTCAACTATACGTTTGTTTGCAAATTCTTCACGCTAACACAACTTCGAGGTATATACGTAAAGCGTGTCATGAGAATTTCATTACACATGCGGCGCAGCGTTCACGGTAGTCGGATCAAGCGCCACGAAATGAGATCTACCGATAGTGGCTGCTCAACACACACAATCCGCTTAGTGGCAGCTCAGTATCAAGAGAAAATATGGCGTATTTTCTTTTTTACGCACATCAGCTATGACGCTAAAATCAACAACCGTGAGCGATCACTTGCCGTAAAACATTCCATATAGTAGAAGCGAGAACAAGAGCGCGTTATCAAATCATGTTAACAACAAATCGATACTATGCCCGAGTCGCCTACGCTACATGCAGCTGGTTCGCGCTACGAAATGCGCTCATCAGATCATGAGCTCTTGACGAAAAACATTTTTGCTAAAGCTTACCATTCAGTGTAGTTGACGTGTGATGCCACAACAAAGACACGCATACACAGACACCAAGGTTCAGGCAGACACCGCACACCGCTGCACCAAGCGTTTACGTGCCTGGCGCGGACGCGCCAAATTGACGCGGACAGATGGCGCACCGCCGTTGCTGCCATTGCGCATGCGCCGGAGCTCAAGGCGATGAGGGTGCGCGCGCTCCGAGCAGTCCGAGTACTTTTTCCTTCTCCCCTTTTTTTTCTCTTTCACTCTCGCTATGCGCGCCTTGCGCGCGTAACGGGTGGCTTTTCTTTCCCATTTTTCTTTTTTTCTTTTTTTTCATGGATGAAGGCAGTGCGCTGGCACGTTCCATTATAGTAGCCCTGGGCTGTCGTATAGAACAGGAAGGCACACTTGCATAATTACGCTGGTTGTAAAATCCGTTACAGGGCCCGTCAGGCGCTTGCATTATCGACGACGACGATGAGTAATACAGTGCATTTATAGCATATCTTCCAGCCTACCGCCAAATGGGATACCCACACATATGTTAGTGCAAATTTTCTGTTCCGATGATAGGTCAAAGCAATCAGTACAACAATGACTCACGCATATGCGCGGCCGCGCCGGCATACCGCCTGCGAAATACTGGGTGGGCTCAGAGGATTTAGCACGTATATTAAGTGAATGAGAAACTTTGATGAGTTTATAGTGCAGGATATCAGTCAACGAAAAACCACCCGATGTAAGTGATGCAGCCGAGATATGAGGGCAACGTGAAAAGTATCTGAGAATCAGACGACACACAACGCACACACCACATGCGCGACATCGGTTCATCACACACTCACAAAGTCTGCGTTGTCAGCTACAAACATTACGAGTCTCTGTGCTGTTAGCTTGATGCCTGTTTGGATTACAACGAATGATGCCGTGCTCAGTGCCTGTTTGGAATCCGCTTGTAGCTAAAGTTGGCGTTCATAACATGTATTATCACGATTTGATCGGCGTTTTGTTTTCTTTATTCTACTGCCGCAAAAGTCATGCGATGACAACTGTGAAGACACTCTTGGGATTGCCGAGAGCAACTACGTAGATCATATCATTGGGTCCACAATTACGGAGGTATAGATTATGTGTATACTAAGGTCTACAAATAGGCTCTAAAAGCAATCGCAGCAGTATACAACTGCAGTGGCTTAGATCTAACGCAGCTCCGTATTATCCACCGCGGCACCTACGCTTGGCTGCCGCTTACACGGGTTGCGCCTAGATTAACGACTTTTGTCTACAGTCAATCTATAGACGGCATGTAAACCTGAAGCAATAAGGCTTTTACAGTATCCGGCTGTTTTCTAGTTCATCTCACGCCTTACCACAATCGCTATACGGGCTGTTCGCTCAAGTTAACATGACCTTTGGTGACGTCCAACCCTATGGCCTTCTTCAGTGGTGATATAGGAAACGCTGGACAATAAGTCGAATTGCAAAGAAGTACACAGGGTGTTTCACTTAATTTGAGCCAAACATTAAAATATGAAAATGATACGTAGCTGGAGAGAACCAAGATAATGTTGTTTCCCGTCGCTTGGAGATACTCAGATTATTTTTTGAATTCCCCCTGATTAGATAACTCGTTTTAATTAGCCAACTCCGCAATTATTATAACTAGATAAAAAGTCTCAGTGCGCTGATTGTACAGCAACATGAGAAACTCCCGATACAGCTTTCTGTTGCTCAACACGTGCTCCATAAAAGCGTTTTTCCGAGTGTGAAAGAAGCCCGCGAATACACGCAATGTGCTTCGAGCGGCCAGTCGCGCGCAGCTCTCTCGCTCTCTCTCTCTCTCTCTCTCTCTATATATATATATATATATATATATATATATGGGGATATACAACAATAAACAAGCATCATATGAACTTTTTTCTATAGACCGTCTATAGAATGCGAGTAGACAAAAAGAAACAAACACTTTATCGACTCTCGTCTATAAACAGCCTATATTCAAAGAAGGGACAAAAAGAAAGAAACACCTTATCTACTTTTTTCTAAGACCGTCTATAGAATGCGAGTAGACAAAACGAAATAAAAACTTTATCGACTCTCGTTTGCAGACAGTCTATAGACAAAGAATGGACAAAAAGAAACAAACATCTTATCGACTTATTTCTGTAGACCGTCTATAAAATACGAGTAGACAAAAGGAAATAGAAACCTCATCGACTTTTGTCTATTGACAGCCTATAGACAAAGAATGGCCAAAAAGAAACAAGCATCTTATCGGCTTCTTTCTATAGACCACCTACAGAAAGCGAGTGGACAAAAAGAAAGAGAAACCTTATCGACTCCCGTCTATAGACAGTCTATAAACAAAGAATGGAGAAAAAGAAACAAACATCTTATCGACTTCTTTCTGTAGACCATCTACAGAATGCGAGTAGACAAAAAGAAAGAGAAACCTTATCGACTCTCGTCTGTAGACAGTCTATAGACAAACAATGCACAAAAAGAAACAAACACTTTATCGACTTTCTTCTGTAGACCATCTATAGAATGCGAGTAGACAAAAAGAAATAGAAACCTTATCCAGTTTCGTCTATGGACAGTCTGTAGAGTTTGTATCAACAAAATACCAAATCTATAGAAATGCAAGGTCGTCTATAAAATCTCTATTGACTTTCTATAGACAGTCTAAACTCGTTTTTGCAAGGGACGGCAGAATCAGGCGAATGCGCGACCTCGAGATGAGCCATCAGTGTATGTGTGCATACCGCCGGCCTCAGGTGCGCACCGCAGTCAGCGTGGGCCGCGACGGCGGAGAGGAACGGACGCGCTGGCGCGTTCATCCGCTGTTCGGCGACCATTGTCTCGTTTGCCCGTCACGATAACACTCGTCCGTCACCACGCGCAGGCGTTCCCATTGTCTTAACTACTAACGACGATAATTGGGCAAACACGGACGCGCCCACCGTCGCGGGCGCGCTGTGGTGTTTATATAGCGTAGCTCGTCGGTGCAATTTAATCGCTTATGTGTAATTAATTGTTTACCGATTAATCGGGACAGCAGTTCGTTCTGTGCGGGTCACTGAGGTACGTTACAAAGAATGCGTATGCATTTTTGCCCGTAATGTCCGATGTAGGGGGGGGGGGGGGTTGTAAAGGTGTAAATTTGCGTGAGCGTGCCTTTCTCAGACGATTTGCCATTTTCCTTATGCTTCATAGGCTGTGAAGTACTATACGTCACGGAGCTGAGCGGCGTCCATTCACAAATAATTTTAACGTTGTGTTACTTTTCTTTGTGTTTCTTTTTTTTTTTTTTGGGGGGGGGGGGGGGGGGCACAGCATAAGGAAAAAGGACGATGACGAGTGTATGACGACACTGGCGCGGTAACAATGGCGTGGCGACAATGGCATGATGACGGTGGGATGACAACGGTATGAGGACAAATGATATTTCGCTTCAACAGTCACTATAATTTAACTTTCTCTCTCAAATGCAACAAATTTCATTCAAATCGGCCCAGGGGTTATCTCAGAAAAACGTTTTTGCGTTTTACATGTATTTGAATAGGCGGCGTCGGAGTTGAGCCCGAGCTAAAGCTTCCTCTTAAGGCACTTTTGGCCTTTCCTATAGGGGACACGGGTCTCAGTGATATGTTTGTTGCCTGTTGTGGTGTGCTTCGTATAGGTCACGTGTATTTATTTATTTATTTATTTAGCAAATATTGCAGGCCCATGCGGGCCCAAGCAGGATTGGTAAAATTACAAAAAATAATCATACATGCTTTCAGAAGAAAACAAAACGCTGACATCTCTGTTGCAAAATTAACAGATCAAAAATTAATCAGATCAGTCGAGTCAGTGCTGTTTAAGAATGATAATTGTAGCGCGTTCCATTCTTCAATAATGCAGCAGAAAAGGAAAATTTGAAGGCATTAGTTCTTGTTTGATATGGCATTAAGGATTCAGAGTGGTGACGTCTGGTTTGACTTGTGGTTAATGGTCGGGCATATGGAGCAGGATGGATGGATAGCTTGTTATTTTTGAGTAGAAAAAGAAATTTAATCCTTAGAATTTTCCGCTGTAGTTGTAATCTCTGTATACTATGATCGTGCATGATAGTTGTTGGTGAGTCAGTTATACGGTACTTGGAAAAAACAAATCTAACTGCTTCTACTGAATCATTTCCAGTGCATTAATATTGTGCTTATTATGTGGATCCAACACAGTGCATACGTATTCCATTTTCGGCCTAATGAGTGATTTGTATGCATGAAGCTTACTTTCTGGGGGCGCTTGTTTTAGTTTATGACGCAGAATACGGAGTATGCGAAATGATGCAGCACATACATTTTAGGCATGGGAATCCCAACTTAGGTTGTTAGTTACTGTTACACCCAATTATTTGTATTCATTAACTTCGGCGAGAGGATGAGTAGGAAGACTATAGGGAAATGCCCACCTACGTATTTTTGGTTATCTGCATGTATACTGTTTTTTCTTCATTCAGCTTCATGTGCCATTCTTTAAACCATGAATAAATGTTATGAAGGTTAGTATTCAAGAGTTCCTGATCCTCTTGACAAGCAATCTCATGAAACAAAATGCAGTCGTCTGCGAACAAACGTATTTGTACTGGTTCAGTAAAAGCGCTAGCAATATCCTTAATAAAAATCAAACATAAGAGTGGTTCCAGTACGCCATTTTGTGGTACCCCGGAAGTAACTGGCAAACGACGCGAGTGGTGACCATTACCATAAACCGACTGCGTGCGGATTGCTAAGTAGGCGGAAATCCAAGTTATTATGAAAAAGGGAGGCCAATGTATTTTCGCTTGAAGATTAAGTTTTCATGTGAAACAAGGTTGAACGCCTTTCGAAAGTCCAAAACAATGACGTCAGTTTGACCATACTTGTCGATAGCGCTTGCAAAATTGTGAATTACTGTGGTTAGTTGTGTTACTGTAGAAAAGCCCTTCCTGAAACCATCTTGAATAGAGGAGAGAATATTGTTATCTGTTAAAAACTTTATTATGTAATTAGTGACAATATGTCCAAGCATCTTACAGAGATGCTTGAAGAAGTCAGAGATATAGGACGATAATTTGAAATCAGCGATGTGTCACCTTTCTTGTGTATGGGCACCACATGCGCCGTTCCCCACTAAGCCGGTAGGTCCGCGGATAATATGGATGCGCGAAAACTGCATGCAAGGAATGGGGCGAGCCTTTCCGCGTAGCGACGAAGGCACGCATTTGGAAGACCGTCAGGGCCAGGTGATGCTTTAGTCTTCACATTAAGAAGCACAGCCACAACACCTTGTAATGATACAATATTTTCGAGATCAGAGCACGATACAGGGGTGTGACTGACTGTTCCAGAAGGGACGGAAAACACGCTGTGAAAATATAAGTTAAAATGTTCCGCAATGGCCTCTTCGTCAACAATCCGAACACCATCGAGTTGTATCTCGTCAACAGACTTTTTCTTCTGATTCAAGAAGTGCCAGAACTTCTGAAATGATTCTTTTAAAAAAATTGATAGGGTATGTTTAAAATAATGCCATTTGTAACGTTTCAACGCCTCATTAAACGCCGTTCGAACGGCTTTAACAATGTTTGTAGCTGATCCTCTTCTTTAGGGTGCTTAAGTTTCATTTTAGATGTAAGACGTCTCTGGTTATCCAGGGATTCGATTTTACGCACAGTGCGTAACATGTCGTTTTTCATCGTATACCATTTCTCGAGTAGCATGCTAAGCGTGCCGACGCGAAAACCACTTCAGGATTCATTAAAGAGGGGTGATACAATCCTCTCTCTCTCTCTCGTAGTTAGATAAGTTTCAACGAATTGATCGATGGGAATTATTTCATTAGCGCTATATATAATATCACATCTGTTTCGCGTTCTGATTTGACTACATGTCGCCGTGAAACGCAATATTTCGTACCAAGCAGTCCCAAAAAAGCAATATACTTTGTTGTCCTATACCAGGTCATGAACGTGAATTCTGAAATAGAAATGAAAGCTATCGTTGTTGAAGCATCTTATCTTGTTCGTGAAGGTAAAACTAAAGATACCACTGCCTTAACGTACTGGGCTTTTTTCACTCATAGTTAACTTACGATGCGATTCTGCCTAGAATTATTCAACACGAAGGAGCCTTGACAATCAATCAATCAATCAATCAATCAATCAACCAGTCAATGACGCCTCAGTAGTAAATACGTGTGAAGATGGAACACCACATACAAAGATCAATCGAGAGAAGTACTGTACAATATAACACATTTCAAAAGATTTTAGCACAAACATCAAATTGATTGATTGCTTGACTGGTATTAACGTTCCAAAATACGCAAAATCTATGGGTTATGCATGGTAGAGGGCTCCTAGTTAGTTTTCACAATCTTGGGTTACTCAATGTGCGCGCAATACTCAGTACACGAATGTGTGTGTGTTTTTTTTTTTTTTTGCCACCACGGTGGATACAAACGGCAACAGACGGCAGTGGGTGCCAATACTATCGATAAATATGTATAAGCGTTTGCACTCGTTAACACATGTTTACCGGAACGCGACCCGTTTTGAATCGAAACAGGTTATCTGGTGCTGGCACCAGCGCTGAAAATCGTCGAACTCAGAGTACCGACCAAAGTCACAGTTGGTAAGACAGTTACATTGGACTGCCTCTTTGGCCTCGAAGGGAACCATCTCTACAATGTTAAGTAGTAGAAAGACAACGAAGAATTCTACCGCTTCTCGTCGCCCAGCTCCGTGCCACCTCGAAAGCTGCGCGTGACTGCGCGTGACTCCGAATTGCAGAAGTGGGGCCGGGTAATACGACGATTCAGTTCATTCGATTCATTTCTTTCGTATCACCTTTCGCAGAAAATGACCACTCTCAGCGATGAGGACGGCGTTGTAGCGTACGGTTTAATGATAACAAGGAACAGGAGTGAACGAGCCATAAAAATGGATCGTCAAGTTGTCCCGCGTACAATAAAGCCTCATTTGTCGATGGCATGAACATTAAGCTTATTAATCAGCCCACTTCACTTCGTTCCACGTTACCTTCCTCACTTTCTGGCGCTCTTTGGCCGTGCCTGGCCCTGGCGCCATAAAAACATACATATCATCATCATCATCACCTTCCACATTACATTTATTTATTTAGGTAGTTAGATTTATCCCTCTCTGTCAATTTTTTGTCTATGTGATAACAACAACCAAAAAACCTTACGTGCAACGGAAAACACTTCTCGAAATACGAAAAGCAAACCGAAATTGCCACCTGAATTAAGTCTTGGATAACGTGGCTACTAATGATTTCACACTTTCCCTCTAGATGGCGATTTATTCATGCTCAACGCATATAAAGTCAAACATCTTTAAAACGATGTGTTTGGGGCCTCCGAAATCATTCGTTATACAGGTGAATTCGTTTTACAGGTCGCGTACCGCATCGTTCACGATAGAATCGGGATAGAATTATTCTTTCGTTATTCATTTCGTCATTCTCTTGGAGAGGCGTTCGTTGCAGAGGTGTCCGTTGTAAGGGCACTCGACTGAGTACTCTGCAGGCTACTCCTATACCGACACACTTATTTTTAATAGAGTGTAAAACTAGGCGAATTGGTTGATCTTCATGGTAAAAGCGGCGCAAGAATAACGGCAATACGAGACAGAGAAGTACACAGGACAGGCGCTGTCCTGAGTACTTTTCTGTCTCGTGTTGACGTTATTTTTGCGCTGCTTTTACTATGAACTTCTTTTTAAAGCATAAATTTTTCCTTGACTCCTTTCTCACTTTCGTGTTGGTGGTATAGCCGACCGCGTGAGAGAGAGGATAAGGAAAGGAGAGCAAGGGGAGAAGAGAGCAGCGTGCCAGAAGGTGCTTCCATTGGTGGAAGTGCACGCGTTGTCGCGTGCGCTTTTACTTATGAGAGAGGAGAGTTCGGCCAGGTGACGCAAATCTCTGTTCCCTCCAACATCACCAGGTGATATTGCCGTCGCGTGTCACGAGCGGGGGAACCCAAGAACCCACCGATTCCACCCGCAGTATTGTGGAATTTTTGTCGCGGTGCAGTCGTGCTTCGCCTTTTCCTTGGAAAGTCGGTGGCGGCGGAAGTGTTTGCTGCCGCGTTGCCTTAACCAGATAACGTTTAAGGAATCGCTGGCGGCGGTGGCTTACTCGGTGCGCCCGGCTGTGCCCGTGTATACTTAGAAGCTGTCGAGAACTCGACCGTCGAAGAGAAGCGTAGTGCTTTAAATCAGGACGCTGTAAAACATCCTTTACACCGAATTGTCAAGGAGAAAGCAGGACCTTCAGGCCCACCGAAGCTTTTCGGTGAGCTCGAGTTTGTAAGGCAAAACGCCTAGCCCGCACCTCAGCTAACGCTTAAACATTCGCGGTACACACCTGTAACCGTCCTGTGAGATTTCTTTACTTTTCTTTGGTCACGCAGAAAAGCTGCCCGCAACGCCCCGTATATTAACCGACAGAGACACCTATACCGCATCGGGGACACAGTGAAGCTGAGCTCCGTTGGAGTTCGGTCCAAGCCGTTTCCTGCGCTTGCTGTCTTCGTTAATGACCAGCTCGTGAACGATGCCAAGGCCAGGCTGGAGGCACATCCCGACGGGCTACCCACCGTCAGCTTCACATTGGAGCAAGAAAAAGCGCAAGGTGGCCACGTTAGAGTGAGATGTGAAGCTCTATTCTCGGACGCCTTTTCGGCAACGGTCGAAGAGAACACTAAATACCTAGGCCCTCGGAGGAAGGCTCAGTCAACGCCATTCGATCCTATGCTTTGTCGCTCACAATTAAGGACACGTTCGCTGTATGAAAATAGGAAACTGCTTATATCCGAGCCCTTAGGACCCGTGTAGTTTGAATCCGCACATTCAAAAACATTGCAAAGAGCTATCACAAGATCGCGTAACAAAAACCTGCACAATAAAACTATAAGTACACCTCAACGCCTGCAATGCTATGGTATTACCAAAAATCGGCCAATCCGCGCATTTTATTACACTGACTCTAGGATCGGCCTGTCTAACATTGTCTAGGCCTATTACACTGTCTAGTATCGGCTTTTGATGGTTGGTAATTCACAAATGTTTCAACCGACAAACCTACTCACAAACATTGGATGTATAATGAAATACCATGGATTTTTACACGAATCCATTTTGGCACTATACACTTGCATATATAGGAGGCAATGCGTTCGCTCAGTAATGTTACTGTCGCTACGCTTTGTACAAGCTCGCAAAAAGGCAAAAGGAAACAAGAAAAATTAAGCGAAAAGAGGTGTACAAAAGAAAAATAGAGTGTAGCAGCCCCGCTCCGGAGCGTTGCACAACTATCACTGCTTCCTAAACTAAAGCTGCCTCTCGGAATTACATATGAACGCCCCTCCCCCCTCCCCTCCCCCGTCAGCGTCTCCTCACTTCCACCATTTCTTTTTTTTTTCGCTTACGTGGATCCCGAGGAACAGAAAGGCTCGTATATGTATGCGAAAATATGCTAGAAACAAAGTGAATAATTTCTGGAAAAGGCATATATATATATATATATATATATATATATATATATATATATATATATATATATATATATATATATATATATATATATATAACATCCTTGCGAGGTACATGTCTTGATGAGCAAGTGCTCCGAAGCGACGGGCCCCCAGTGCCTTCTTAATATAGCAACCAAATAGCTAATAATTGTTTACCACTGAGGCCACGTGTACTGTACGTCTACATCCGCAAAAGCCTCGAGTCAACGCCCTAGAAGGTTATCGCGCAGTTCCACTAATTGTGTCGCTCGTACGTGAGCGAAATACGAGCACGCTTCTGCATTTGAACGCGTTTAATTGAGCCGGACGGTTTCCCCTAAGTATCACGCTCGCTACCATGCAGACAACCTTGATCCCCAATTGAACCTTCCCAAGCTTTCTGCAGCATGCCGTCTGAAAACTTTTCTGCTGAGTTACGATCTGTGTTTTCGGCGACTGCGTCCTGCATCATATCGTCCGAGACGCCATCGTGCCTCAATAGCGGAGAGAGTTTCCGCTGGTATTAAAAGGCCCTCTGGCTGGCCCACCTAGCTGCGAATTTTGAAGACAGTGCCATCATCTGCTGTATAACATGGCGGGTCCCCTTCTAGTTCACTCCGTGCACCGTGCGCGTTTGCCTTCTTCATCTTGACACCGCCATGCAAGTCAGCAGAAAACTTTTGTTTCCTTCTGGGCGGTGTTATTACGTATAGAAGCTGATTATATCACGCAATAATTAGCGAGAGCTAATCGCGTGAACCTTTTGCACTCAGCACCAGCTCAGAATGTGTAAGCTTTGCGCATTACTGAGTACACAGGAGATCACACCAAACACTCAGGAAAATTGTACAGCAGGCAAGTTGGAAACTCAACTCGTTGATACATACATACCAGAGTACTTACAACACGAGCGCAGTGTAGTCTATTCTTGTCTCGTCCTTTCGCGCCGTTTGCAAGTATTCTCGTAGATGTCTAGCAGATGTTTCGTACATTGAATCAGTGGTATAAGCAATGCATTGTTGCTGGAACTTCAACAAATGCTCCAGCATGATTTAGGAAGTCGCTTATGTTGCGGTTCGGATGAACCATAAAAGCAAGAGAATTAAGCTACCAAGTAAAGCTGCTTAGAGTCTTTCTTCTTCACCTACGTCAGGCAGCGGTATTCGCACCTTATATCTGTTTGCGTAGCCAATGTCCGCCTGAAAATTAGTCCGCAAGGAAAACTATAGGCATGTTTGTTTCTAGTACGGACTGAAAGAAATTCGCTAATCCGGATGCCATTCTACCAGCAAATACTACAGGGCTCAACAGATGTGATCACTGTTCCTTACAGGAACTACTGGGCGAGGAGGACACGTTGTACAGCGTGTCCCTTTCCAGTTCTTGTGCTATGTTCTCCACAGCGTACCGAAACTACAGGTGTTCCATATCAAAGGGATCACTGCGGACGTAAGCAATGCTTATATATATATATATATATATATATATATATATATATATATATATATATATATATATATATATATATATATATATATATATATATATATATATATATACAATTGTACCACGGAAAATGTTTCCTTGGGATGTGCTAGTATTCAAAATGTCTAACGCAATAGCCTTTGTCATTCAATTCGTATTGGATTCAACTTGGTATCCGGAATCATTAATTAGTCGTTCGAGACCGATTATTCGGGAGGATAATGGTCACAGCAGCTTTGTTCGTTTAAGCTCTAGGATCTGTTACACTTTGAATTGTCTTAACGGTGCTAAGTACAGCCATTATTATTTAAGCAACTGCAGGGTCCGATATAGCGTCGCAATAGTTTCTCACTCAGTCCTTGTCGGCGTATCGGGGGCCAAACCCAAACATGGTCGCCGGGCTGGTATTCTACGTAGCGTTGTCGAAGATTGCAGTGTCGGGTGTCGGTCCGCTGCTGGTTCTTGATGCGCAGGCGGGGAGCTGTCGGGCTTCTTCGGCGCGCTGAAAATAGGTGGCGACATCAACATTTTCTTCGGTGACGAGCGGCAGCATGGCATCGAGAGTCGTCGTCGAGTTCCTTCCGTAAACCAGCTTGAACAGCGTGATCTGTGCGGTTTCTTGCACTCTCCTGTTGTAAGCGAAGGTTACGTACGGCAGGACAGCATCCCACGTCTTGTGTTCGACGTCGACGTACATTGCTAGCATGTCTGCGAAGGTCTTGTTCAGCCGCTCCGTAAGACCATTGGTCTGCGGGTGGTAGAGAGTTGTCCTCCTGTGGCTTGCCAGGCTGTATTGCAGAATGGCTTGGGTGAGCTCTGCTATAAAGGCCATTCCTCAGTCGGTGATGAGGACTTCTGGGGTACCATGTCGCAGCAGGATGTTCTCGACGAAGAAGTTCGTCACTTCTGCTGCACTACCTTTCGGCAGAGCTTTCGTTTCGGCGAAGCGGGTGAGATACTCCATCGCCATGACAAGTCACTTGTTTCCAGATGTTGACGTCGGGAAGGGTCTCAACAAGTCCATTCCGATCTGCTGAAACGGTCTGCAAGGAAGCTCGAGCGGCTGCAGTAATCCCGCTGGCCTTGTGGGTGGTGTCTTGCTCTCGCTGACAGTCTCGGCATGTCTTGACGCAACGGGCGGCGTCGGCGGACAGGCGCGGCCAGTAACTTTTCCTGTATCCTCGACAGCGTTCGGGAGAATCTGAGGTGCCCAGCAGTCGGATCGTCATGTAGGGCGTGCAGTACTTCTGGACGCAGCGCTGAGGGGACAACAAGAGGGTAGTTGGCGCGGACTGGTGAGAATGTTTTCTTCACGAGTAGGTTGTTCTGACGCGAAAACGAAGACAATCCTCGCTTAAATGCCCTAGGGCAAAGGTCGGTATTCCTTTCCAAATACTCGGCAAGGTCTTTAACTCCGGCTCTGCTTGTTGCTGTTTAGCGAAGTGTTCCGCGCTTATTATTCCAAGGAAGGCGTCGTCGTCTTGGTCATGTTGCACGCGGCGGCAGGTCCATGGGAGCGCGAGACAGGCAGTCGGCATCAGCGTGTTTTCGTCCGGACTTGTAAATTACAGTGTTGTCATATTCTTGCAGTCTGAGGCTCCACTGTGCCAGGCGTCCTAAAGGGTCATTTAATATCGCTAGACAAAACAAGGCGTGATGGTCGCTTACGGCTTTGAACGGTCTGCCATATAGGTAAGGGGGAAATTTTTCTGTAGCCCATATGATGACAAGGCATTCCTTTTCGGTTGTAGAATAACTGTCTTTCGCTTTTGACAGCGACCGGCTAGCGTAAGCTATCACCCGTTCAAGTCCATCTTCAAGACCATAATAAAGACATCAAGGGCTGTCGGCTGGTCAAGCTGCCTGTGAGTAGCTTTTTTCCCTCCACCCTCTCATTTAATATGCATGATGGCAAATAAACTTTGTTAAACTTTAATAATTATACGTTTATTTTGCAGATAAAGAGTGTGGCATTTCTCGCCTTAAGGGCAAATTTCGCTGGGGTACTCGCCAATGGATTCTTAAGCATATGAAACCCACACAACCGAACTAGCGCTGTTTTTTGACGTGAAACGTCTTTAAAATTGGTCACAGGGGATCGCTTGATAAAGCCGCATGTAAAGAAAACATGTTATATTATTATCGCCTATATCATTGCAACCGTGATGCCCACGCGGCTTACTTTCGTATTCTAGTGCACTGCACTTCGGCATCGTGTAAATAAAAGGAGTCATTACTCGATCAAGAATGTGTGCCCTCACGCATAACGCGATCGGAGCTGAATTAGCCTCCCGCTCGGGGTTCAGACAGGCTACTACTTAGGCAGCGCGTTTGTGGATACGAACGAGAGTTGTCGCGTTTGAGGGAGCCCACCTTATCATAGAGGGTGCAAGTCATCAAATTTAAACTGGTTCTCATCAGAAAGTTATAATGCCTACAAGTGCGCAATTTGTTGCAAATATTTCAAGCTTCCTCGGCTATGGCGCCCCTGCGTTTGACATGTAGGGTCCATAAATGCCGAGAGTCGGGCCGCGAGACAGATGAATATCCAACCATTTTGACCATGGCCTAGCCTGTGCGTCTCCCTAGGGAGCGAGTGAGTCTTCTGCGCGCTGGCGCGCGAGCGGCCGCACTGGAGCTAGGCCGGATAGGCCTAGGTCGGCGCACGGTGTGGTCAAGAGCTTCCCAAAACTCTCCTGGGCCACCCCGGGCAAGTATTGGCATAAGATTGGTACCGAAATGGTCCTGACGACTTGCTTCACCCACTCGTGAAGAAACTGTCCGGATAGGGATAAAAGAACCGGCATGAGGGCCGAAAATTGGCGGATCCGACGCGAGGTGCGACTGCTCTCGACGCCGACGCCAGCGACTCTCGTAGAAGATTGAGGCCAGCGCACGAGCCCCAACCAACTACGAGTGCGGCAAGGCAGTTACGGGCGCCGCCAGTAGGGGAGTCATATATGCACCCTAGCGCCCAAACGCCCTCTGGAAAGCAAACGGCCCCACTTTTAATAGTGACACTTTAGGACCCGCAACTTCCTGTAGCACAGCTTAGGCATGTAAGCTTTTTAGTGCGTCGATAATTGTAACTAGTGTGTTTGGTTACGTCACCTCTGTACCCTAGTGCCCGCACCCCCTCTGCAGCACGTTTAGGTCATTCCACATAGCCCACTACAACTGCGTCCTTAATGCCTCCTGTCCATTATTTAGGAGGAGTATGAATAAACGCTTATTTTCGAAACAGTATCCGGGGGTAAGCCCCGGTTCTACTCTAGGTGGGAGGTCTCCTCAATACCGGAACCATCTGGCCTTCACTGCCTCCTTGGCCTTGGCGACGAGGCGTCTTAATTGTTCCAGGTTCTCGGAGACGAGCTTGGCCTCTCACGTTTCGATGAGATCTTTTGCTTTTTTGTCTGGCGTTACAGTCTTTCGTTGAAGGTGATGCGTCTGTGTTTAGGTGCCATAGACGCTCGAGGATCAGGTGCGCCAAGGTGTCCGGTGCGCCTCACATTGTGCAATGGTATCCCTGCAGTGTTAGGTAGAGCCTGTGCATAAGTATTCCGTGGGTGTGTCACCTTCTAGTCTTCTGAGTGCGGCACTTTTTTCTTGGTTGAGCTTTGGGTGAGGGGGTGGGTACACCCTGCGTTCCAGCCTGTGATGTTGAAGGATCGCTGAGTAGGTGATGGGTCCAGTCTCTCTGCCCCCGCTGACGCAGACCAGGCACGTCAAGAGTAGGAAGGGTTGGCCCGGCAGGTGTGACCTCGTGCCGCGGCGGGTGCCGCTTCGTTCCCCTCTAACCCCTTGTGCCCAGGAACTCATGTCACGCAGGTGTAGGTGATCGGAGTGCTTCGGTGTTTCAACAGCTTTAGTGCTTCTGTCAAGGTTTTGTGCGCGGACTGTGGCAGACGGGAGCTCTCTGCCCTGAGAATCTACGACGCTCTGGCCGTAAGGGTTTCTTTGCGGGTATTTGACTGATATTGCCTGTGTCTTCGCCTTAGGGCATCAGACTTGTCTTCTTTCCTTGTGGTATGTGGAGTTCATGTTGCGTGGATTTGGTGCTATGCAAAGGGATTCGCGGATGTTTGGAGGGATTCTTTCTTTTCGGTCCGTGGTGGCTATTAAGGTTTCACCTCAACTCAGCCGTGGCAGCACTGATCTTCCGGTGAGCGTGTGCTTCAATCGCCCTAATTGACTGGTTTTATGAGCTTCAGCTAGTTCTTGCCAGGTCGCCCATCTTGAGAAGTCTCGTAGTCGAAGCCGTAGGTGGTAGGCCCAGGGTGATTCTGATGACTTTGCGTACTTGAATGCTAAGTTTTTCTACCTCTGCATACTTCAGCACGAGGTAGGGCGTTCCGTATGTTATACGACTAATGAGGAGTGCTTGCATCACGCGTAGAGTCTTTTTTCTTTAAGTGCGCTCCTATGGCTTCCAACTCTCCTAACGAGATGCGTGAGCTGTGATAGCTTTCGCTGTAGTCGCAGGAGGGTGGCCGCCCCGGACCCGTCTTTGTGGATGTGTAGCACTGGAACTCGTAGGTTTTTCATTTTTGGGATGGGCGTTCTATTGAGGATAACGCTGGGATCGGGTTCATCGTAGCCGGGTGGTCTGACTCTCGTTCTTGACAAGAGGACGTGGTAGTCCGAATTCTCGGGAGCACAGCGGATGCCGGTTTTTTGCAAGTAGCTCTCGATGGTATCTACTGCTTCCTGTAGGCGTGTTTCTTGCGTTCCGGTGTTTGAGGCCCTTGTCCATAACATGATATGATCTGCATAAAAAGCTTGTCGTAAGTCTGGTATGTCGTCGAGGGGACAGGGTAGTTTGATCATGGCAACGTTGAAGAGCAATGTCGATATGACTGAACCCTGCGCGGTGCCTTTGCTCGGTAGTCGGAAGCTGTCGCTGCGCAGTGTTCATTATATATGTGGTTTTTGTTTTTTTGTCCTCATCCAGGCAAGGCTTTTTTGATGAAGCTGCTCGATCTGATCAACAAGACAGCGCGCAAGAACCAATCCTGCTGTCAAGGATGGATGCAGCATCGAAACTTAGAATGCTTGCATATGATGCCTTACAATCATTGTGGAACACACCTAGTTTCCAGCACACACGCCTACATAGACTGGACCCCTGTCTGCAACTTGATCCTCCACCTGGATTAACCTGACCCGAGACAGCAGTATTTTGCCGACTGTGGTTTGGCATCGCATTTACGAAGTCGTTTGCATTCCGCATCGGATGGGAGGATAGGGCTGCGTGTGACCACTGCTGCGACGAGGAAACTATCGAACACGTTCTTTGTCATTGTCCCCGTTACAGCGCACACATGCAGTCACTCGCGACTGCGTTGGCGCGTCTTGAAGACAGGCCACTTTCGGAGCAGACAATCCTGGAACGCCTACCTATACAGTCGTCACGCCACAGAACCGTCAAGGCGCTTTTGAAATTTTTACGTTGGAGTTACCTATTAGAGAGACTCTAGTTCTCACGGACGTTGCCAACCCCCTCTATTTTTTGTGCCTTTGCTTTTTTTCTCCGCTATTCTTTCCGCCTTTCATTTCCCGTTGCCTTTGCCCTAATGCAGGATAGCAAGCCAGAATCTTCTCCGGTTAACCTCCCTGCCTTTCCCACCCATTTATATTTCTCTTTTTCCTGAACAAGTGAGTTAGAGATGCATGTCGAAGTCATGAGCTGTAAATAATAGCTGATTCCTGTTCAGGAAATTAGCTGTAGTCAATACCAATTCCTAAGTTGTGGCAGGCCCTGCCGTAAAGATGTCGATCTTGTAATTCTTTCATTTCTTTTTTCTCTCGGGTAAATACAGTCTAACATCAGTTTAACGAAACCAAGCTCTACGAAATATGGACGATCAGGAAATGCCCTGTGTTCTTTTTTGTTTGCTTTTTCTCTCCGCTGTTCTTCCGTCTTTCATTTCCCCTTACCCTTCCCCCAGGCCAGGGAAGCAAACCAGAATCTTATCCGATTAACCTCCCTGCCTTTGCCCCATCTCGTCTATCTATCTATCTCTCTCTGTAAAGAAAGAAAAACTGTCTCAGCGTGGCTCAGCCACTCGAGCTACTCACGCCGGTGAGCGACTAGGATTTAAGCGCACGCTCTCTTTCCTCTCCTTCTACAAATGAAGTTGACCTGATGAAACCAAGGAACGTCCTTGGTACTGCGCGTTCTGAACATTTCTTTTGTTTCATTTTTCGTCGGCTACATCTGCGTCTACGCGTCCCAAGAAACATGGACGCTGATAAACCCATGCGGCGCGCGGGTCTCAAAATAAGTCTCAAGTGACGGAAAAGTTGATCCACTCGAGTTTCACGCCAACGAAAGCCGACTTCGTGGCGGCGCGTGATTAACGATGACCCCGGGTGACACGTGACTTCCTGCGTGTGTATCTATCTCACGTTGCCTCGCTGAACAAGCTCCCGAACAGATTTAGAATCAGTGGAGTTTCGAGGTACACGCTGAGATTGTTCGCCGTGTCGTTCGGCCACGAGCACGCCCTTTCGCAAAAATCCAGCGCAAGACAGGCGTGCCACCCGCATTCGGTCGCCGATGGAGGCCTTGCTCTTGTCAATTTTTGCATGTACGTATCACACACGGCCTTGTCTCTTCAATCAGTTATAGCGCATATATATGTATATATATATATATATATATATATATATATATATATATATATATATAAAGAGAGAGAGAGAGAATGCGAGCTTCAGTGCGCGGAAATATCGCGTAACCATATATGTCCTCTTACGCCGACCCAATGGCCCCAATTGTCTGCTTGCTTGGGCCACTAAGTATGTGTTCCTAGTCGTAGTGCCGTCGTGGTTATTCTATCGTCGTCATTCCAGCTTCATGATCTTACTGCCGAGATGTCATCGTTGCCACGCCTTCCACACCGACCCAGTGGCCTAAGTTGTCTAATAACTGGGGCGACTAAATTTGGGCTCGCGATCGTGATGTCGTTTTGGTCGTTGCATCGTCGTCATTCCGACTTTCTCGGCCTACTGTCGTCATGCCGTCGTCGTCAGGCCATCGTTGTCATACAGAAGTCATGCATTCCTTGTAACACCGCCATTGTGGTGCCGCAGTGATCGCCCAAGCGTCGTCATTCCAACTTCGCGATCTGACTTTCGTCATGCGGTCGTCGTCACGACTTCTACTCCAACCCAGTAGTCCAAGTTGTCTAATAGCTTGTCGCCCTACGTATGTGCTCATGGTAGTGACCCCTTCGTGATCATTGCGTCGTCGTCATTCCAGCTTTGTCATCCCACTCTCGTCATGCCTTGGTCATTGCGCCATCGTCGTCACACGGTGGTCGTCATGTCATCGTCGCCACGCTGCTGTTTTATTGCTGTTGTCACTTCAGTGACGTCATCCCATTGTCGTCATGCCGCCATTGTCGTTCCGTCGACGTCAATTGTTCTTCGTCATTCAGTTTCAGTTTCAGTTCATTATTCTTTAAATACAATAAGTTGGTAAGATACAATATACACCCGAGTGTCCCAAAGTCAAAGACTGCAACGGAACCCTCCGTTAATAATAACAATGTAGAAAACAAAGCTGGCTGTATTCAGCTGTAATTATACTGTCGTCATTTATTAATGCTCATGACGCCCTTGTCAAGCCGTCATCGTCAGACAGTTGCTATCACGCATTCGTTGTCAGACCGTCGTCGTCATGCCGTCGTGGTCACACCAGCTTCGTCATTCTACTCTCGCCAGGCCATCGTCGTCAAGCCATTGTCTTCTCACAGGTTTTATGATACAGTCATTGTTACGCCATTGTCATCATACATTCACCCGCCATGGTTGCTCAGTGGCTATTGTGTTGGGCTGCTGAGCACGAGGTCGCGGGATCGAATCCCGGCCACGGCGGCCGCATTTCGATGGGGGCGAAATGCGAAAAACACCCGTGTACTTAGATTTAGGTGCACGTTAAAGAACCCCAGGTGGTCGAAATTTCCGGAGTCCTCCACTACGGCGTGCTTCATAATCAGAAAGTGGTTTTGGCACGTAAAACCCCATAATTTAATTTAATTTAAATGTCATCATACACTCCTTGTGATCCCATTGTCCTTATACCGTTGTCATGCTATCGTTGTCATAAAGGCGTCGTCAAGAATTCGTTGTCATACCATCGTCGTGATGCAGAGGCGGTCATTACCTCATCGTCACTGTAACTTGACACCCGACTCCCGTCATGTCATCGTCGTGAGCTATCGTCGCCACACGGTCGTCGTCATACAATTCTCATCTTTCCATCGTCATCACTGTGCCATTTCACCAACTTCATCATTTCAGTAACGTCATCCCATCGTCGTCATCTCGTCGTCGTCATACCACCTCAGCCGGTACATCGACGTCATTCCTTGTTCGTCATTCTATCGTCATCATGCTGTCGTCATTCGATTGCGATGTTTTGCTGGCGATGAACTTGAAGACGTGAATAATAGATGTGAGCTTCTTCCTTAAGTGGACAACATGAGGGCTCCAAGTGAGGTCCCGGTCTACAATGACGCCCAAAAACCGGTGATTTCTCTTGTATGGAAATGAAAAGAATCGTTACAATAATACGGTGAAAGATTTACGGTCTCATCAAAGAATATAACTCGGAGCATGAAGTCACGCTTCCCTGGTTGCTACACAAAAATCGATAGAACAGAAGGCAATAAATAACTTGAACAGGTATCAACTTTCGGAAAATTTGGCACACGTATTTGAAGGTATATAGTATTTAAATAAATGATTGTTACGGCCCGTTTCATTAGTGCATTACAGTATAACATATGTGTTTTCTGTTCCCTTATGTTTATATGTCGCAGGGAAATGCGATAGTTTGCAGCATACTGGACAAAAGAGCAGTACCTCTTATTTCCCTGCACCGTAGACGAAGGTAAATTCTGAAAGCCAACTGGAAAACTACCGCTGTTGAAACGTTTAAGTTGGTTCGTGAAGATCTAACTGAAACTGCCGCTGCCTAAAGGACAGGACCATTTTCCCTGGTAGTTCAATCGAAATATTCAACGTGAAAGGGCCTTGATAAGCTCAACAACAAAAGTTGTCAGCACACTATTGCAGTTGAGACGGCCCCTGCGACACAAATGTTGCAAGGAATCAACCACTGTATCTTTCTTAATAATATAAAATGCGTGTATAACCGAAGTGTACGCAATAGGATGTTTAATTTTCAAAGACGGATTGGGGTCATTCTGTTGAAGAGCTTTTAACGCAAGTGGCAGTTGATTGATTGATTGATTGATTGATTGATTGATTGATTGATTGATTGATTGATTGATTGATTGATTGATTTTAACCTCCTAAGGCAGAACAGAGTCTGTGGGAGGCTCCATAGTTGGTTCTGCACTAATTTTCACTACCAGGGGTTTCTTAACGTGCACCCAATGCCCGCTGCACGAGCGTCCTTACTTATTCATTTTTTCGCCTCACGCCTACGTCATAACAAAGTCACTGCGGCAAGGGATCGAGCCCGCGATTTCGTGCTCATGAGCAGAACGCCCTGGTTACTCAACCACCGCTGCGGGCACAAACGACAGCCAACGGCAACACTATATAGGCACTAATGCGGCCGATAAAGCCATGTCGGCATTTTCTCTCGTTAACTCATGCTCATAGTAACTTGACCACGTTGTCAATTCAAACAGGTTCACTTGTGCTGGCACCAGCGCTGAAAAACGTCGAACTGAGAGTTCCGACCAGTGTCACAGTTGGTGAGACAGTGACGTTGGACTGCCTCTTTGACCTCGAAGGACACAATCTCTATGATGTTAGGTGGTATAAGGACAACGAGGAATTCTACCGCTTCTCACCCAGCTCCGTGCCACCCGGAAAGTTGTTCCCCGTCCAAGGCATAACCATTAACGTAAGTACCGGATCTAGCACGCTACTTTCCGAACGACTACGCTTGACTCCGGATCACAGAAGTGGGGCCGGGTAATGCGACGATTCAGTTTATTTGATTATGTTCTTTCGTATCACCTTTCACGCCGAACGGCCAATCTCGGCGAAGAAGGTGGCGTTGCAACATACGAGCTGATAATGAAGGAATTAAAAAGGTTAATGACGTGAACAGGCGGGAAAAAATTTGAACGAAGCCAGCGGTAAGGCGCGAAAGGCAGAATAGGTAAGAGGAGGAGGAAAACTTCACCGACGATTACGATTATGAGCGCAGCTCTATACGTGTTTACATTTCGCGACATATTGGCTGGCGCGAACAATCTGTCTCGTGCGGCACGTTGCGAACGGAGCGAAGTGTGATGAGACTGCCTCGCTAATTGGGAGATCGCGAGAGGCAGCGCATGTGTGACGCGTGGGTGCGATTCACAGCAGCTGCCGCAGACAAACTTCGGCTCATGTAGCGCTTTGTTTCTATACAGACGACGCGCGGACCTCTGGCGACATTCTTTCAATAGATGAAGCGCCAACAGTGACGGCACCCTAGGAAGGAACAAAGACAGGACAAGGCGCTACTTGCAACTGTTTATTGAAGTCAAAGGTGGCTGATTATATAGCCATGGGAAGAGGGGGAGGAAAAAAAGAGGAACACTGAGATGTCTGTTATGTTGTGAGATGTCTGGCGATATCTCATAACCATCATCGCCACAAAGCCCGTCTTGCACGGCTGTACGCTTTTCTTCTCGCGCTTTCGCCATACCCTCCTCTTCCGCTTTCCACCCTATGGTTCCGCTGCATCCTCCTGCGATTTCCTCCTCGCGCTCTCTTCTCTATCACCGTCTTTTATCGACCGCTGCGCTGCGCTCTCGCTTTCGTCCTTCGCTGTGTTTGTTTGCTCGGTTACGAGGAACAATGCCGACGCTCGCCGCAGGAAGGGACGCGTAAAGCTGCGCTATAAAATAACATCGTTAAGTTATCTGAACCCCGCGTGCAGAAAGCGTCACTTATCGAGGGCGAGAACTGTTCTAGCTTTGTAGACAACCGGCTTCGTTTTTAGATGTTGCGACGTTCTTAAACGTCCCCCCCCCCTCCTAGGTGCCGTATAGGAGCGTTAATTCCCGCCCACTGGAATGCGACCGCCGTAGCCGGGAATAAAAGTCACAACCTCGTGTTCAGCAACAAAATGACATAGCCACTGAGCCAGTTCGGCAGAGTTGGAAGGAGCGGCTCAACATATATTATAATTATACATAAACTGTTGTGTTATTACAGACGTTCCTTCAAACTTGCGAAACGTACAAAAGATTCCCATTGACTCATTCGCTAGTTCACAGCACCAGAAATGGTGGGTCGAGGGTCTGCCTTTATTCGCCCGCACCACTTTACAGTTTTTTTCTAAGTTGAAAATGTCCCCATTGGCGTTCTTCGTGCTCGCTGGACTACCTGTGGTCTAGTATTTAACACTTTCCATCGCAGCTTGCTCATGAAATGGTTCAAATCTTGTAGGGAGCGTTGACGTGCCCTGTGTCACAACGTTATGTCCAAAAAAATAAACATTATGGAGTTTTACGTGGTAAAACCACAGTCTGATTATGAGATACGCCGCAGTGGAGGACTCCTCCAGAACAGTTTGGACCACCTGGGGCTCTTCAACATGCACCTAAATCTAAGTACACGGGTGTTCTCGCATTTCGCCTCCATCGAAATGCAGCCGCCCAGATTTTATCTCTCCGTACTTCGTGCTAGTAGCTCAACAGCATAACTACTAAGCAACCACAGTGGGTATCCCTATCGGGAGAATCGCCTCTAGAGGCAACGCGATTATGTGAGCTTTCGAACAAGTCGTGAAAATTTTGCCTTGTGCGACGGGTTCTACATTCATTTAATCTTACATTTATTCTCTTATCTTTACATTTTTACAATTTAATTACAATTTAATCTTTACATTTAATTACTGGCAGCAGTCTAGGAAAGGCACATGTCACGCTGCAGGGATCCAGCAGATCGACTGCAGGAGGTTAGTGAGCCATTGCAACGCATTATTAGCTGGCACCTCCCAACCGAAGTCATATATATTTCAACCCAACTGTAATATATATGAAACAACGGTTATCGCTGGAACTCCACGCCATGAGGGATCAGAGTAGCATCCCAAAGGGTCACAAACACGTGTTTCAGTGTAGCTGCCAAAGCTTTGCGTTGTTGAACCATTGCACCGAACTTTATTGTCGTAGTTCCCATTTTTTTGACATAATTAATCAAATTAATTTTATTCGGTATTGCGCGATGCCAACCAATATCAATTTTTCAGGTCACGAAAAATGGCAATTCATCAGTAACATTAGAAAACGTAGGTCCCTCTGCATCTGGACAGTACCAATGCGTAGTATCCTTCAACGCGACGTCGGTCAGCATGGTTGCAGATGCCAGATATCTTCTGGTGGCGGGTAAGTGAAAAATTATACTGTCGATCGTTCCCAGCAAATGCGCCTTTGCTTTTCAACACCTCTGTACACAGCAATCTGCGTAGGTAGACCTGGTGCCGCAACTCTGTCAGCAGCTTTTACATTGCTGCATATCCTTAGTCGACTAGCCTCATTGATCGTGAGATGTGCACCCCAGGTAGTCAACAAACCTAGTGCACTCTCCCTCTTTTCTTGTAATCCCCTTATCTTCCTTATCACTGTGAAGGGAGGGTAGGAAAACGGGCGCTTGTTCGGTTGACCTCCTTGCCATTCCTTTCCTTTATATATAGTCTTAAGGAACACTAAAGTTTACAGTTATTACCATGCTTAATTAATTAAATTCTCGCGTTTTACTTTCCACAACCAGGATCTGATCATGAGGCGCGCCGTAGTGGGAGATTCCGGGTTAATTTTGACCATCAGGGGTTCTTTAACGCGCCCCCAATGCACGATACAGGGACGTTCTTTTTTTTTTCTTTTGCCTCCACAAAAATGCGGCCGCCGAGGCCCCTGATTCGAACGCGCAATGCAACGCCAAACAACGCAACGCCAAATAGCGCAACGCCAAACAGTGCCACGCCAAACAGTCACTATGCCCACAACGGGGGTTATTAAATAAAAGGAGGCAGGTGGTTGGCTAGCGAAGACCAATGTACCTAGCGCTGAGCTACGTAAAATAATTGAAAGCAAGACAATTAAATGCACTGTACTTAACTGAAAGGTGCAGTCTAAAAGGCGTCCTAACTGTGCATGCCTTGCTATGAGCAGAGACTGCTGCGTATACCTAGCCTGAGCACGACGCCATTGTTCATGTTGACGTTGCTGTTCCCGTCGCCGCTCATAGTTTTCACGCTGCTCTTCAAGCGTTTTAACTATGCGTGGCCTTTCCCATCGCGCAATCACAACACAAATCAATTGCTAGGCGAATTCTTCTTTTAGATATAAAAGTGTAGTGACGTCACTTCCTGCTTCATATGCTACAGTTTCCACTTCCCGGCAACTGCAGCTTATGCAATCGTAATATCTACAGGGAAAACCATGCTGTAAACCCCACGTGCTTCGCATTGTTCGAACGCGCCTTAGCATCTACCATGTGGTCATAACACTTGTTTTGTGCTCTTCTTTATTCAAACGAGTATTCGACTGTGTCTTGCATGCGTAATTTCACTTTGGATAGGCACTTTTCGATTCAATTCGTGGAATGGTTTTCTGTAGACTTTTCCGTCAACGGAGACGAAGAAATTCCGGATCAATCATACACAACTTCGCTGTAAAAGTTAAAACTCGGAATTTCAGGCGTGTGCCCGCATTTACATTCACATCATGTCCACTACGTGGACACTTACAGAATACCGAGCCCCCTACCCCCCCCCCCCCCCCGCACCCCTACATCAGGCTATGGTCATGTGAAGTGGTTTTTCTCTTGACTATCAAATGTTATGGCTCATTGTAGAATGATAGACCCCGTCATTCTTTTGCATTCTCCCTCCTGCTAAAGTGTACACGCTTTCATACCACTTCGAATAAACTTCATTTCACTAAATCGCCGAGCAGCGTTATTGAAGCGAAGCTACTACTTCGACCTAAGAACGTCACCGCCTTGCTTTTAATTATATATCTGTGCTGCAGATGGCATCATGGGTGATACTGAATCCTCCTTCTTGCATAACCGTGTAGTACATATCGCAAATCCGGTTGAGCCACAAAGTTTGTTCGAAATGGTAATCACAAATGCGCCCGTTCAGTGCCACTGGGATCCCCTCGACGCCTGCAAGTTGTGGATACAACTAGCAGGAGTGTGACGTTGATATGGGATGCACCTGAGGAGGGCAATGACGTCATCACAAGCTACACAGTCCAGCACAAGGAGCATGAATGTATGTTACCGGCCTCTCTATTACTCTCTTATCGATATATATGCGCGTGCGTGCATGCGTGCGTGCATGCGTTCTCAAATTCTAGAAAACCTAGACTACATGCCCCTAAATGCTACCTAGTTATTCTCTTTTTGTGTTTGCTTGTGTGTTAGTTCTGTTCTCAGTGAATTATTGTAGACAGTCTTAGGTAAAATTGTCCCCGCTACTTTCTTTCTGTTATACAAGACAAGAATAATAAGTGACTATATTAATTACAAGGCAAACAAAGTTTGTTTTTCTTGTGCCTGTCAAACAGTCAGTTTTGGAATGCGGGAATTGACGTTGCATATGCGATTACATTAACATTTCTCTTGTTTTTTTTTCCTTTTTTGATATAGCCGAATATAACGCTTCCTAGATGAAGAAAAAAAATGTGTCGTGATCAAGGGATTAAACTCGTACTTGGGTTTTCCATTTCTTTCTCGGAGAAATATCGAAATAATTTCTTCACGAGATAGACTTTCATTTTCTTATTCACCCCCCTTGCTGCTCAAGTGGAAGCAATGTACCTGCTGAGTTATCGCGGTATTATAGAAAATACCAGCACTGCACACTCAGGGTACCCCCACTTAAAAGACGCTTAAGGTTCAGGAGGCAATTGTCAGAGACTGCAATTTCAGCCTTGTAATGACTGGTAAGTAAGCCACGTCCTACCCATCCATGTTTACCTCCCTCACTAAAATGTGGATGCGCAGCAAATTGGAACTTCGATACGGTCAACCTCACCGCACCAGGGAAGGTGCCAAGGGCCGTCGTAAGTGACCTCAAACCATTCACGACGTACGACTTCAGGGTTTTCGCCGAGAGCGCCCTGGGTAGCAGCAACGCCAGCGACCCTGTCAAGGCGATCACTTCCGGAGAAGGTATATGCGTGGCCAAATTTCGGGAGCTAACAAGATAGGGCACTGGTAGGGACAAATTACTAAGGTGCAGAGTTACCCGTTTTCTTTTTAAAAAACTTTTATAACGAACCTTTCTTGCCCTCTTCCTGCAGTTTAGAGGTATAATTTAACGGCTATTGACTGCGCAGGTGCACAACGGCGCCTAAACGCCGTGATTCCACAAGTCATAAAAATCATGCCACAAGACTCCAGTACTCGCATTAGAAGGCTGAACAGACAGCCAAGTGGACAGTGGCTTTCTTAAGAGGAAGCTTTAGCTCGGGCCCAACTCCGACGCGGCCTATTCAAATACATGTAAAAACGCAAAATACGTTTTTCTGAGATTACCCCTGGACCAATTTTAATGAAATTTGTTGCAGTTGAGAGAGAAAGTTTAATTCTAGTGACTGTTGGAAACTGGATATTAATTGAGGGCTTGAATTTTGTTAAAAAGCTTTTCAAAAATTCTGAAGTTTGAAAAGAATAGAAGCACGAAGTTTACAAACTAGTAGCTCTGCATCAAGAACAGATATCGCGGTTCTGTAAACGGCATCCATTAGATCATTCAAAGCAGACAAATTTGATATGTCATTTTACATCTTACGTGAAATTGTTACATTGTTTACGAGGGTTCTGCAAAAGTTGTAATTACATATCAAAACATTTTTTGAGATTCATGAGTAAGATGCCAAATTTGTCCGCTTTAGATGTGCTATCAGATACAATTCACAGAATTGTGTTATAATATTTTCTTGCTGAGTTACGGAGTTGTAAACTTGATAGTGTCGTTTTCTGAAAATTTACAATTTTTGCCAATTTTTAATAAACAATTGACAAGCTAAATCGGGAATTCGAAACTAACAGTCACTAGATTTTAAGTTTTTCTTTTAAATGCAACAAACCTCGTCAAACTTGGTGCAGTGGTTGCCGAGAAAACGAATTCTCCTTTTACATGTATTTAGATAGAAGCACCCGACCTAAAGCTTCCTCTTAAATCTCGTTCTAATTCTGACGAAGCCGTCCGTCCGTCCGTCCGTCCGTCCGTCCGTCCGTCCGTCCGTCCGTCCGTCCGTCCGTTCGTTCGTTCGTTCGTTCGTTCGTTCGTTCGTTCGTTCGCTCGCTCGCTCGCTCGCTCGCTCTTTCGTTCGTTCGTTCGTTCGTTCGTTCGTTCGTTCGATCGTTCGTTCGTTCGTTCGTTCGTTCGCTCGCTCGTTCGTTCGTTCGTTCGTTCGTTCGTTCGTTCGTTCGTTCGTTCGTTCGTCCGTTCGTTCGTTCATTCGTTCGTTCGTTCGTTCGTTCGTTCGTTCGTTCGTTCGTTCGTTCGTTCGTTCGTTCGTTCGTTCGTTCGTTCGTTCGTTCGTTCGTTCGTTCGTTCGTTCGTTCGTTCGTTGAAAATCATCGTGGATAGTTTCCGGCCATATTTTTTAATTAGCGCCCATTAGGAAACAAGGCTGCCGAACGCTGTTGAAACCAGCAGCGGGAGTAAGAGATTTGCTTGCTGCCTAGGGAGCCTTGGTACACTTTGAGTTGCAAGTGCACTTGGGAGCTCGAACGTGCGACTTGCGTAGGTTTTCTAACAATCTGAGTAAAACTAACTCGTGGTCTCCAATAACGAGTCGCAAAGCTGACCTTGCGCATGAGCCTCAAATGACAGAACCGAGCACAACGTGCCGCAATGAGCCGCGCCTTTCCCACTGTCATTCCCATCCGAGAGCCGAAGACAAGCAGTCAAATTATAGACACCCACTCCTATTCATGTTGTAGCATCGTTTTGTATATGCACATAATGGTAACTGTTTTTTTTTTTTACTGTATCACATATTTTAAGAGGCTACATTTTCTTTATTTGTCTTCATAGCACCCGGCGGTCGACCAATGGATGTTTCTGCACAAGCGTTAGACGCGCAGTCGGCGAAGGTGACGTGGAAGGTGAGAACACAATATAACTGGTTCAGCTATAAATTTTGTTAGTAATAACTCGGGCCGTCAAGCGATGAATGGCTTACAGTGCCACAAGCTCTGCATTTCTTCCATAGTCACAAGAAGTACAGTTCTCTCAACTAACAACCATGGCGCTGTGGGCGCCGTCAGGCCCCTATATATAAACGGTATCACTTGTTACAACGCAAGCGTAATATTACTTTATTCAAAACAAGCGAACACATTTTGGAAGCTGGTGATGATATAGGTCTAGGCGAGGTGTGCTTTACAGAGGACAAATATCTGCAACCCAACGAGCTTGCAAAATAATCGAACACTTAGTCAAACCCGGAAATTGTAGAACACCTACGGTAACACGATGAGCCAAATTTCTGAGAAGAAAGATGCCCAAGATCGTAAGTCTTGTATAGGCAACTCCAAACTAAACCCCGTATTCTAGAATGGTTTGCCGATTTGGCACTCCACCCTTAGCACCGGTTTCGTAGACTCAATTCTCGCGGTTCGGATCAGGAATCGGCATAAGCCAGTATCGGACTGCGTTTACATGCAACCCGTAATGCAGGTCAAGCGAGGGAATGCCACCTTCACAGTAAGGCTGACTCAGACCACTCCGATGCTCCCTCGGCCTGACCAGCTCGCGTTTCCATGAATCCGACTATCAAAGTACGGCCCAACAAATCGACTGTTTCAACTTTGCAATGACCATGTCAACGTATTTTTTCACTCCAAATAGGTGACAGCAGCCTCGCCATTCCACCCAAGTGATCACTGCTTTTATGAGACTCCGCGGAGGTTCATAAGTTCATAATGTACTTGAGCGAAGGAGTTTTTCCCAATCAACTCCTCGTCCCGAAAATCACCAAAGAGCATTACTAAAGAGCAGCGACCGGTTTAGGTGAAGGGCAGCGCTGCCCTGCATTCGGTCGAACGGAGTTGAGTTTTCCGGTTGAAACCCGTTTGTGAATACGGAGCTTCGCAGCAACCGTAACGCTTCATCGTCGCAGCCTCCGAGCAAGGATCTACGTTTCGGCACCATCCTAGGCTACTACATAGGCTACCGGCCTGTGGCAGCATCGCCCGGTCCATTCCTGTACAATTTAATCGACGCTGGGGACCAAGAGAGCGAGGAATGCTTGTTGATGGCACTGTTGCCGTCCACACGCTACGGCGTCATCGTTCAGGCGTTCAATGGCCACGGTGCTGGACCCCTGTCCGATGAGGTTACCTTTGAGACGCTTAGCAGTGGTAAGTGTCGAACATACGCATTTCCATTCCCCGTCTAGATGTATAGTGACAGGGACGGTTAGAGGGGAAGGGAATTGTGCCGATCCTGTGCGCTGTGGGAATCGCTGTTATGGGAAGCATTTTGAAGGTACCTGGCTATCCAGCATAGGTTGGGGTTCCGCAAAGCGATATCAGATGGACCAACGTGTTTGTGTATACTGACTAGTTGTGTGTGCGGGTCGCGAGCGTACGTGTGTGGGACGGTAGCTGCAAGACGACGAACGCGTTGAAGACGATCGTATGGCAACGACGCCACAATCCCTACGCCGGCCGTTCGACGAGAGATTACGACATGACAATTTTTGGCTTCTGCATGGGTCGTGGACAAGGGTATAAGTGAGATAAACACGGATCAGGGAGTACGTGCTACACAATCGTACGTACCTATGGCTGTGTCATGGAGCGTATTCTTAAACACCGATAGCATCTGCAGTCGGGAGAAGAAACAGTAAAAATTTGGAAGACGCTTAAGCTTCGCCTTTAAGAGTGGAACGCGATGGCATCATAACGAAAAACTGCGCGAGAATGACGTAGACGAGATAGAGACAGACGACAAACACGGGCGGTACTCGCAACTAACAGTTTATTTCCAAAGGAGCAGTATAAGAAATATACACGGAAAGGATAACAGACAACCTCTCACTCAAGTGTGCAAGAAAAAAAAACGAACGTAATATAGATGTGACAACATAGATGTGCAATCGTGGCAGAGAGAGATCAGGGATAGTGGCACAATGGCTAGAGCACCAGGTTGCTGCGCTGGACATCAGAGGTTTGATTCCTGCGTCGTTCACACATTACTTCTTTGTAGAGAATTGAGCCGAAGTAGGAACCTACATGCCTCAAAGTGCCAAGAATGAGCCAAAGAATGTTTTCCATGGGCACAAGTGATGGAAATCGTAGGAGCGAAATCGTGATACGCGGCGATGCCATGCAGGGAATAGTCAGACGACGAAACTGGTGGACCCTTCCCATATTTGCAGTGCGGGGGAGGTCGGCAGTTATCTATACACCAGGATACGAACGACCATGAGGCTACATCACGATCTTTCCATCTCGCGCTCGTACGCCTGGTCCGTTAAGGAAACGAAACCTAATGCTTTCCAAACAGCTACTGTTTCCTGGTCTACCTTCGAGTGTGAAGAGTGGCAACGGCTCAGTACACTACTCTTGCTTTCATCTTGTTACCTAGAGCACCGCGTATCACAATTTTGCCGCTACAGTCACCGTTCACTTGAGACAACTTTTTTCCCGTCGCCACTGTAAGCTCTAGACAGGGTAACTATTTTAGTGGTGCGGAATTCAAGAACGTCCGTGTGCCGTGATTGGAGTGCAAATTAAAGTACGCCAGGTAGTCAAACTTTATCCGGAGCCCTCCACTTCCGCATCACGCATAACCTACTGTGCTCCTTCGGGACGGTAAAGCTCATGACTTAATTTTATAACTTTTATAGAGATTCACATTCCGGCAGTTGTAGATAATCACCACTTTTTTTAGCCTAAATTATAGTAACATCCACACGTGGTTCAATATTTTGATTATCTAACTCTTACTTAGCTCAATCTAATCGAAATTAGCGTCTCACGTTGGGTCACAGGTTACAGTGGCTATTCCTTGATACGAAATGGATTAACAGGTTCTTACGTATCCGAAATCGGGTCATCGTGATTGTACATACGTTAGTTATAAGCGACAGCTGTTGCAGGCTATTTGCCGACACGAAATAATGTCATATGGGCACTTAATGTATCCGAAATCGGTCTTTCACGTTGGTGCACAGGTCACAGCGACAGCAGTTGTGGGGCTACTGACATGACACGAGATGGCGTAACAGGCGTTCAACGTATGCGAAATCATCTCTTCGTGGCGGTGCATTGTGCTTACAGCGATAGCTGTTGTGCTCTGTACCCTGACTGCAAATGAAGCAATACGCGCTCACTGTATCCAAAATCAGCCAGGGTGCAGCGACAACTCTTATGGCCACCTCCCTGCCCCGTACTTGTGCATTTGGGCGTTGAACACAACACAAACCGGCCACCAAAGTTTGCTCGCAGGTGTTGTTGTGACAACAGGTTCGCCTCAATGAATCAGATTGCCATCACGCCGTCATATTCGTTCATCACAGATTTTCTGTACATAGTACATGAGGATACATGAGGGTATACGAAATGCGCCGCAACAATCGCTAGGAATGTAACTTATATTCATACAAGAATGCAGGCGGTTTTCTCACAATTCTATTTTGCCACATGCTTCCATTTACATGTGTAATAAAACGCGAATGTACCAACGTCTGATGAAAAGCCTTTGTTTCGTTGCTTTTGTTTCATTTTTTGCAGTCCCTCCGACTCCTCCAGAGCTGAAAGTTGTCAGCACGTCGACCACATCGGTGTCGTTGGAATGGAAACGGCCTGCCGGCGATTTCAACCCTGTGGAAGGTATAAACCACTGCTGCTTAAAAGTTACGATATAAATATAAATCTCCAGAACTGATGCTTTGAAATTCGCTCGCACTGGTAGCATGTGGCACCCAAGGTCTTTCCCGTTGCTAGTAAAACATATTTTATATAAACGGTACCACCACCTACAATAGGCAAAAAAAAAAGTGGAATTTCCCGTGGCATTCAATTTGCGGAAGAAATGGCTATCTTAGTTTTTATCTTCGACCAACCGTGCTATTCGAAAGGCCACAAGAATGGCTCGTGTCCTGCATTCGAAGACGCTCTGTGACACTTTTCATCACGGCAGCCCTTTTTCTTAACCCCTGGCCCAATCTACATGTGGTCCAGATACCATGTATAAAGGAGTAGGGTACCTTGTGTACTACGATACCAATCCTTATCATGGATCTGGTTTCTGGGTTCCGTCAAGCTGCAAATAGAGATTCTCGCTCTGAAAAGTATTTCAAGAATGTTTGAATTCAATCCTATCATTGAACCTTTCTATCACTGCTCGTGGCGCAGGTTCAGTCATGCAAAATTGCACTGAGCCAGTTCTACATTTTGGTTGATGCAGCTGCCGATGTGTTTTGTTCTCCCAGGGGGCTATTCTCAACATTTACGAATTCCGCCACCTTATCTTTTGCTGATTGGCTCAAAACAGCAAACATAGCGGTATTCAACAACCTTTCGAAACAGCGCCCTGGTTCAGGTAGACCTGCTATCTCTGGTTTTTATGTTCGTTGACTTGAAATCGAAGGTCTTGAACTGGACTTGGACTCAAAGGCCTTGACAAACTTGGGGAGTTTCAGAGAGTGAACTACACGGAGTGTACCACGGCGAAACGCAAACAGGGTTGGGTGTTGCAGTACTAGCCTAAAAACCATGCAGTGTAAGACGTTCAAGGGAAGCTGGCAAAGAGTCCCTGAAATTGACGCAATGTACGCAAGCGATTTGCATACTCAAGCATTGGCTGTGACCGGCGCAGGCTCACACGTGCTCTACATGAAAGCGGGAAGCTGTAACGAGTGGGCCGAGACGCACGTGCGGGGCAACCGGCGCTCGCTCACGATTGACAAACTGAAGTGTGGCTCCACCTACCGGTTCGCCATCCGCGCCTACAACGACGCCGGCACCGGCAACGTCAGCGACGCCATTATCGTCAAGACCAAGGGCGCCCGTGAGAGAACACCCACTTTCTTTCTTTATGCGGATGCATTTTTAGCCCCCGTAACCGTAGCATAACTCCTTCCCGTAGCTCTTTTCGTTGCCAACTGCTACGAGGAAAGAAAGGAAACTGTCTTGATGACGGTGCTATCAATACAATCCCGTTTTTTTTTTTCGTTCTTTTTAAAGGAGGGGGTGGGGGGGGGGGGGGGGGGGAAGGGCAGCGCCTTATTTGCGGCGGCGAACATCAGTAAGTGTGTAGTAAGCACTGGAGAAATGATTCGTTACAAAGTATCACGTAATTAAACTAAATTACTTTAGGGTGCACGTTTCAATTGCTAAATCAACCCCGGTCAGCTGCTCAGGGTAGGCACACGTAGTAGGAATTTGTGGAATTGCGGACAGTGGCCAATTGCAGCACATGTGGTGTCAAGGAATTGACCAAACATCTCCTGTGTGACTTCCCCACATACGAAGATGAGAGGAGTACCTTTCGGACAGCTTTGGGGGACTTAGACGTCAGGCCTTTCATAGAGGAGAAGATATTGGGCCCGTGGCCTCGTCTGTCCGCTATGTGCAAGGCCACAAAGACGCCGCTGCATTTCTTGAAGTGCACCAGCCCCTATGACCGCCTGTGACTGACTCAGCGATGAACGCTTGTGTGTGTAACAGTGCAATGTGTAAACATATATCTTCATTGTCCTTTTGAAATCTCCTTTCCCCCTTCCTCAGTGCAGGATGGCATACCGGGTTCAGCCTGTTTGACTTCCCTGCCTTTCCATTACGACTTCTCTCTCTCTCTCTCTCTCTCTCTCTCTCTCTCTCTCTCTCTCTCTGAGGCTAGCAGTACCTCACCCCATTCCAGCTCAGTATCTATATATCCATCGACAAAAAATTCCACAACATACATTAGTGTTCCACATATATTTGTCCCACACTGCCGGACAGAAGCATTTAAGAAAAATACTAACTAAAACATGAATGTCATTTTTATGCAAGCTTCAAAGAACGGCGTCTCGAAACCGTTGCTATAGCTTTAGCAGTCTTACATCATGCACTCAGCACTAACCAATTAAATTCTTCTTTTGCGGCACGTTTCACAAAGTACTAAATAAGAGTGTTAGTGAGTCTCAGACAAGAAAGCAATTAATAATTAATTAACGTACATATTCTGATGCCCACCGCCGCTTATAATGCGCTGCTCGAAAAAAAACAAGCATTACTTTCACTGCCACAGGATAATCACGTTCACCTTCTTGAAACAGCTAGTCCAGACATGTGAATGTAATATAACAGATAGTTGCACCAGCTATTCCATTAACGGAAAAAAAAACTAGAGTGCAGGATTAACGAGACATTCGTTTCTCGCCCTGTACTCGCCGCGTCTACTCCCGCTTGTTGGGCTGAAAGCACGAGGAAGGGGAGAGCAATGAGGCTAGGCTCCCGAAATGCCTAAAAGGCTGTGCCACAGTAGTAGAACGGCTACAATATTTTGACGAGTGAAGCGTTGTTATGAAAACAGAATTAAACTGGAGCGCAGAGGCAGTGCCAAGAACAGCCAAAAAAAAAAGATGGGATGCTCCAGAAGCAGCGCCGCTTGTATAACACCTGGGTTCCTATTCACAAAGCATCTCTTGCGTAAGAATATTTCTTCACAGGACGGCGTTCGAGCGGACCCCGATCATGATGACGATGGGCGTACGAAAATGGAGGATCGACGATATGGTGCTTACGTAACACATACGTTCTTGTAGATACAGGCTCTAAGTAGCATTCAAGCCGGTACAATTACAATATTTGTTCGACTATTAAGGGGGAGAAAAGTTGCCGATATGACGCACTTCTAACTGACATCCACCGATTAATGACTGTAATCTCTACAGTCCTCATTTCGAATTAGACTTCTCCGACCGCGTCAAGATGCGGCGCTTCCCTCGACAAATGCACGACTCTTTGAAACCGCACACGTGCAGCTCCCGTGGCGCCGGACGTGGCATATGCAGTGCTGCCATACTTCGCGTCGGCCATGATCAGGACACGCGCGTGGCACAACGGTGGCTGCCCCATCGAGAGGTTCACGGCCAAGTACCGGCACCAGCAGGGAGTGGTGTGGACAGTGCTGGAAGCAGAGCAGCCGCAGAACAAGCCGTCCCTCGAGATGCACTGCCTCTCGCCGGCCAATTCCTACAACGTCGTGGTGACGGCCAGTAACAGCGCGGGAACCACCGAGAGGGAGTACGAGTTCACCACGCTCGCCGAGCCCACAGGTAGAGAGAGAGGTCAATGTATTATAGGAAAGCACGGTGTAAGAAATATCGTGTAGGAAAGTCAGAGGTCGGCCTGAGCTAGTACGCTCTCGCCTGCTACTCTGCATAGCGAAAGGTGGAAAGGGAAGGTAAACGAGTGATGAAAGATGTACTTTAACTGCGTTACGTGGTTGTTGTATACAAGCGCACAGTTTTGGTTGTACCTAGCACCCGCCGCGCAAGTTCGGTGGATATGGCACTCTGCTGTTCACCAAAAGATCCTGGGGTACGAGTGCCGAGATCAGCGGCCGCATTCCGATGCGGGACAAGTGCAAAACGTTTGTGGGCGTAGCTTAGGCTTAGATGCATGTTTAATAATGTCAGGTGGTCATAATTACCACGATGGTACATATTCAGCACGGACAAAGCAAAACGATCAAGACAGACTACAACGAAGCGCTCTGTCTTCGTAGTTCTTCGTCCACGCTGAACATGATGCATTGTGATTATCACCAACTAGCTTAGCGCCATGCTGTTTTTGGCCAAACTAATCCTAAGCCCATAATTACGGAGTCTCGCACAGCCTTAGGTGTTGATGTCGAGCGTCAAACTTTTTGAATCGGTCAGTCAACACTCACTCCCACGAGTACGCGAAATGTATGAAAGGAAAAGGGGACGTTGTGTGACGACTTATACTATAGCTATATTAGAGTCTCCTAGCATGATTTCTCGCCCGTACTTATAAATATGTCGTTCAATAGCTATATCAGCTATAGGCTCGGTTTCTTGCAAATTTATTGTCATGTAAAATCTGAATACGCCTCGTTTAAACGCTGCATTTCAGTGAAACCTTTGGAGGTACACGTGCCACCATTTGGACTGCCGGGTGGAATGGTTCGCCTAGACTGCGCACACAACTTTGGAAAGATAGCGGCGCACACCAGGTGGTACAAAGATGGTGAAGAGTTCTATCAATTTGTGCCGACAGGGAAACCTAGCATAAAGACATTCGAAGTGGAAGGAGTCAACGTCAATGTGAGTACCAACGTTCGCTTCCGCCCATAGCCACTAATTAAGTCCCGAATACGGTGAACAATCACTGACAATAGACTGAGTGTACTTCACAAAGCCGTTTCAGCCAAACAGAACGCCTTCTTTGTAATGAAAAAATGACACTCATAGGTCCTATAAGAGGCTGTAATTTGATACGTAATTAGGATAGGCCATCCCGCGCATTTTATTATATTGTCTCAGAGATCCGCTCGCATAGAAAGCATTGTACCCTTTACGAAAACACATGATGTATTCATATTAGGATCGACCCATCCACGCCTTTTTGCCTCCGTGATTGGCTCACATTATTTTGGTCGACACTAACAACGAAGGCCGGTGAGCGCACTGTAATGCTATCGGATTAATGCTTTCTTGTCCAATGTCTGTTGCAGGAGTCGGAATGCATTGCAAGAAATATTTGACAAGAAGATGAAGAAACTCCAAAACCAATCTCCAAAATCTGAGCGTCAAAAAATTATATTCTGATGTTTTATGCGCCAAACCACAATCTTATTATCAGCCACTCCGTAGCGGGGGAGTGAGTAAAAACTTTATTCTAAATGTCCGGCGATTTGGGCGGGGTGGGGCCATAAGCGCCCCAGCCTATGTGACGGCCTCGAGTCCTTGGACTCGGGCGGCTTCCTCGGCGTGCCGGACGGCCCACAGTTGATCCGCGAGGTCGTGGCTGAGTAGGGCCGCCTCCCAACGCGCCCCTCGGTTGGAAACTGCCATGTCTACCCCGTTCGTCGGTGATTCCTGCTGCTCGCTACCGGTGCATTCCCACAGCATGTGCTGTAGCGTCGCTCTGGCTCCGCACGCTTTACAATCGTCGGACGAATAAATTGTCGGGGTAGCAGAGGTGAAAGATCGCCGGGTTCGGACATGTGTGTGTCTGCGATTTCCTCCAGACAGCCGCCTGTTTCTTGTTTAGTTTGGCGTGCGGTGTAGGGTATTTACATCTGTTCAATCTGTAGTGTTGCGTGGTGTTCTGAAAGTGGTCATGCGATCCTCCGACGTCCGATCCCGCGTCGCTCTCGCGGTGGGCGAGACATCGGGATTGCCGGCGGGCGCCGCTGCTCGGCATGTAAGTCCTCGAGCCGCGGCGTGGGCCGTCTCGTTTCCCGGGAGCGGAGGGTACGAGGAGGGGCGAAGGGGGGGGGGGGGTGCATACGAGAGAACTGTCGTTTTTGCGGCAAATATTGCCATGTTGGATTTGTAGAATGCGGGCCGCTTCCCAGGAGATCCGGCCGCTAGCGTAGTTGCGTATCGCTGCCTGCGAGTCGCTTATTATCACCTCGGCGTCCGCGGTGGCTACCGCGACGGCTATCGCTGCTTCCTCGGCCGCTTCCGTCTCTTCCGTGCGTCACGCTCGCGACGCAAGCTCCGCTGTGGTCCGTGATTGCGACCGCGCAACCAAGTCGCCGGTCGTAACGGGCCGCATCTGCGTAAACGGTTTCTTTGCAAGTCTCGCGCGCGCCTGTGGCGCCGGCCAACGTGATGCGTCGGGTGCATGTTCTTGGGCAACGGCGAAACGACGAACGACAATGCGCTCGCGAATCGGTGTGGGTATCGCGACCTGCCCGCCCTGCGTCGAGTGGTAGCTGATGCCTAGCGTCTCGAGGATGTGTCGTCCGGTTCTGTTTGTTGCCAATCGCTCGTACCGCGCGACGTTGTGCGCTTCGATTACCTCGTCTAGCATATTGTGTAAACCCAGTTCGAGAAATTTATCCGTGCTGGTATTGATCGGCAATCCTATGGCACGTTCGTACGCCTTGCGTATGAGACGGTCTAGCTTCGTTCGTTCGGTCACCTGCCACTTCAGGTAGGAGGCGACGTACTTTATATCACTGGTTACGAACGCCTGTACCAGGCGGATCGTATTGCTTTCTTTCATTCCGCTATGTGTGTTTGTGACACGTTTCAGTAACCGAATCGTTTCATCGACCGCACGCTCTAGTCTGCGTACGGTTTCGCCCTTGTGGCCGTTGGCCGACACTCCGAATTAATTTTAACTGCCTGGGGTACTTCAACGGGTTGTCTCAACAGACCAATCAGACGCTCTTTTCGTTCACAAGAGGTCACTTTTATTTGCTTGAAAAACTAATAACATTGCCTACACTGAGCGGCTTGTCTTATCTAATTGGCTCACAAGAGGCGAGGAGCACGCTCAAGTGGAGGGGGATCCGATGGGGCCGAGCCACTGCACTGAAAATCGGTAACCGGATGAAAAGGGTGGTGCCAGCGTCTGGGATTGGTCCGCTTTCCCTTACTTAGCTTACGGTGGCTCGTCGACAATCGCGGCGGCATGCAACGGAAGCCTAAGAATGACGCTAAAACGGATTCTCAGCAAAGAACAGTTGGCAAAATGAGATCGTAAACGTGCCGAAAGTCCTCAAAAACGTTACACGGCCACGCAAAACGTTTTATTACGCGCAAATAAACCCATTCTCTCCAGCAGGTGCGAGTCGCCAGTACCTGAACGAGCGGCGGCAGCCATATCTTATTCCTTTCGGAACGGGTCAGCCTGCGGCTATTCAGAAAAAAATTCAGTTTTGTTCGGCATATTAATGACTCTTTAACGCGTATACGTCACTTTGACACGATGAATTTTTGCGGTTTTGTGACGCCGCGTGACAGGCAGGTGAAATGGGTGCAGCCCGAAAACTTTTGACCAATAGCCGAGGGCTAATGGCGAAAAGGCGTCGAATCAGAAATCACTATATTTTTCTTTTGTTCGGTCAAATCATGCATAATCAGTGTGTACACGTCAAATCAGATGGGGAGCTATCGCGGTTTTCGTGACGCCGCGTGACAGACAGGTGAAGTGGGGGTGGTCCAAAAAAGTTTTTGACTAATCGCGGGATGCTTATTGCAGAATTGGAATAGAAAAGTTTGGAATAGTTTTACGTTATAGCGCCTCTAATTACGCCACTTGTCAACACTGTGCCGCTGGTAGACATGCTTGTCCCTAATATTGCGAAAATGGCCATGTGAAGCAACACGCCGAGATAAGGCCTTTGTGTTGCGTCTGTGTAGCATATCAGTTGCCTTTTGTGGCACGGAAACTCCCCATAAATAACTTGCGGCGACACTTTGCATCGTTATGATGGTAAATTAGAAAGTCCGAAGAACCATACACTAACTCCAATGCTTTCATTCATTGGAAATTCATGAAAAAAAAAGCCTTCGACATGTTGCCTAAAACTCGAATGGGAGTTTTCGTCATATATATATATATATATATATATACTTGCATCTTGTACGATTCGGGGGCACAGAATGCAAGTTCGCTACTTCAGTGGTATAATATGGATGAGAAAGGGCTGAAGAATCAATTCTATAAGTACTTTGAACATATTTGATAGTCTAGCTTTCTAGCTGTAACTTGGTGCCTTAAAAATAAAAAGAAACTAGGGTTTTCGTGCGTCCACAAGGGTACGTTCTGTTAGCTGAGTGACCTCGGTGCCACTGCAGCTCCGTTCTGTACGAAGAAAGCTGCTAAGAAAAGCGTGGCGAACCGTCGCAAAGGCCACAACTCCTAAACTCTCAAGCCCACTGCATCGCTTACAATAACATAGTAATTGTCGTGACGTAAACTGTCTATCACATGCTGTCCGAGCGCGTGTTCTCGATGTCAAGCCTCTTACCCTGGGGGGCAACTGCGCATCAGATGAAAATGTTTTGATGTTGTTCTGTTCGCAGACGTCCCAGTCGAATTCCGGTTCGGTGTACCTTGAGAAACTCAACGCGTCGACAGCCGGCGTCTACAACTGCGAAGTCAGCTTCGAAGAGCCTCTACTACGCAGCACGGCAAGAGGGGAGCTCATGATTGCCGGTAATCCATTTATCCACCATGCAGCCTCGTCCACTCAGAAGGGGACATATTTTTTTAATGCGAAAGCATAATATGGCTCATGAAGCAGAAAATCCGGCGGCGTGGCCGGAGATGTACAAAAAGCCGCGTGGTCACGGAGACGCACTCGTGGCACCGCTCGTGCGTTCGTCGTCGTCGTTTTCTCGCACAGCTGGCTCCGATGCCGCTCATCATGCCAGCGTTCCCATACTTCCCCTCCCTCTGCGAAGGCGCTGGCGGCACTGGCCCACTGGCAGTCGGTGCGGCGATTTCGGCGAGTTCTGCATTGCGCTCCGATGAACAAACCTTCAGCTGAGATGGCACAATATGTCACGTGGTCACAGAGACAGACCGCGCCGATGGCCGGTCTATATGTAGCGACGCGCGTCGCGGCGCTGCCAGTCGATGCGGTGAGTTCTGTCGTCCGCTCCGGTGGGCGAACCTTCGACTTGTCATTCAGTAGCTGTGCCCCGCTCCTTTTGACGCCCGCTCAAGCACATTACATGTGATGTACTTTATATTGTACTTTTCGTTCATACCCCAGTTGTAAGCGTGCCTACGGGTGAATAAATTTCCTTGTCAGCGAACGAGGCCGAGACACGTGACGCGGTACATGACACAAAGCAACGTGAAAACAATGCGATTGCGTTCCGTAAAACGAGTCGTCATCGGGTAGACGCCGCAATGCTTTCGCATTCATCCACGCAAGGATGCTTAAGTGTCCTTGTTAAGCATGAAATGCTCTTAGCTCCCTCAGGCGACCTTCAAGTGACCTTGAGCCAAAAGCCAGAGCCGTTATCGGGGCACCCAAATGAGAACATCCTGATAGGTTGTGAGAACAAAACGCGATCATCCGGGCAACCAGTCAAGACCGCATCACATACGCTACTTACTTCCCAAATAAGTTACAAAAAGATTTCTTACGAGTTCTTCCTAATGTTTCTTCACAACATCACTCAAGCTGTAACTTCTAATACGCTGAATTTTTTATTTGTCATTTCGAATAGCGACGTTCAAAAGGCAGATACGGGGTACTACACACTTGATTGTCACCTTTTGGCGCTGAGTGCTCCCTTCAACGCCAGAGGTCCGCGAGTTCCGCGGCGCGTCCGGCGCGCCGCGAATGGCCGTTTGACCGAAACGGTACTTGCAAATAGGTTCCGTCTTTGACAGGAAACTATTGCGTCCGTATGGAACAGTGCACAATGCGGCATGGTGCGGTGTAATGTGGTAGGGTGTGCCGCCGCGAACATGCACTGCACCCGTTTTAAGATTTAGCTAGTATCATTGCCAACCAATCTGCTTTGCCGGTAGCCATTTCATGCTTGCATCTACCCTCGATTACGAGAGAGCCAGCAATTTTTCTAGAGACGTATATCCTGTGCGTAAAGGTATTACACTGTACGGATCACGGAACCGAAGATAGATGTGAGCAGCAGCGCTCCTGGCGCCATCTTTTGAAGCGGACACTAAATAGAGCATACACAACGGAATAGAAAATATCATATTCTACCTAACTGCTGTTGCAAAGTCGAAAGTACCGTTTAATCAGTCAGTCAACATGATTCATCCAATATTTTCTCACATTTGTGTAAGGAAATGTTTCCCCCTGCTGCGACATGTGGCAGAATAATCGAACGTTAAGAGTAGCAGACAGCCAACAGTATAGAGGAAAAGACAATGCCAACCGTTCAAAGGCTTCACGTGTGCTCACCAATTCCTGCGATATATTTCGAGAAATACGGCACACACCATGCGGCAGTGGGTCTGTGATGGTATAGCTTTACACATCACTTCCGAGGCACTTTAGCTTTCCTGTAATGTAGACCTCCGGCTCTGCTAGGTGTGTTTGTGGGGTAGTATCAGCTTCCGTGCGTGACGTAGGCGACACTTCGTGCATTTTTATTCTGTTAAATATTTCTCGTTTGCTTAGCCACCTTACTTCCTGGCACATTTCACGTCATTCCAAGTTACCTTCCACTCTCCCTTCACTTCCGTATTTTATTTTCAACTGATGTTTCTTCTGTATCACGGTACTAATTGGTCCTATCTGGAAGAGGGAAGAGGGGTGGGGGATTGCGGTGTCCTATCCACGTGGTTGTGCATCGGTACCATAGCAAATCATCCTCCATATGATCAATTATGTTTATTAAAATCCTGTGAGAACAACCAAAAGCCCTAGCAGCAGAAAACACTCCTGGAAATCCCAACAGCAAGCTCAAAACCTCACCCGAAATTAAGTTCTGGCTTACGTGGGTGCTCAGACCCGCATCTCCAACTCCGGATCGTCCATATGGCCGAAGACGCCGCTAAAGCGCAAGGCCTGGCCACCGCCTGAGAAAGAAGAGGACGGGCCCTCTCACTCCAGTCCTCACTAAACCCCATCTCGGACAAAATAAGGTTTACTACTACTACCACGCGAGAGCTAGGAAATTTACATATGTCCAGAAGGCGGCTTACTCGCCTTCAAAGTGTACCCAGCTGGTTCATCACCAGCAACAAACTTATTTTCTGTTCTTTTCTTTGGTCACGCAGAACGGCTACCCGCAACGCCCCGTATATTAACCGACAGAGACACCTACCGCATCGGGGACACCGTGAAGCTGAGCTGCGTTGGGGTTCGGTCCAATCCGTCCCCGGCGCTTTCTGTGTTCGTGAATGACCAGCTCGTGAACGACGCCAAGACCAGGCTGGAGGCACATCCCGACGGGCTACCCACCGTCAGCGTTGAGACTACCTTCGCGCTGGGACAAGAAAAAGCGCAAGGCGGCCACGTTAGAGTGAGATGTGAAGCTATATTCTCGGACGCCTTTTCGGCAACGGTCGAAGATAACATTCGCGTCGAGCCTCGGCGGCTGCATTCGAGAACCTCCTCTCCTGAAGACCCGTGTCTCGAGAAGGCGTGGACAATTTTCAAAAGAGCGTGGATGCATTTTGCTGAAGCTCACAACGACTCAGTCGATAACGGCAATCAGACATTTTCAACTGTTCAATAAACGCAAGTGGCCGCACACTTCCGTCACTTTCGCCAGTTTATATTTATTTTTACTTATTTTCAATTTGCAAGCATAAGAACAATCACATAAAGAGAGAGAGACAGAGAGAGAGAGAGAGAGAGCAAAGAGCTGGACGGGAACTCCCGCAAGGAGGAGCACGATACATGCCTGCTCTAGAGTTACTGTATATGCTACCGAAAGTAGTATACACTATGCGTTATAACAACACTTTCCAACTTTCTACATGAACACACAGCACTGAACATCGGAAACTGAAGTGCATGCACACTATACGAATACAAAGTACATATTAGTCCTCAAGTTTAACTAAAAAGTTTTACACATTGACAGTGGCCTGCCCACTGTACAGTTTATACCATATGTATGCCAAGCAATAAATCATTAAAAGATGTTGTCCGCCATTTATCATATCGAGAAGCGTGTTGGAAATGCTATCGACGAGGAGCGCTCGGGCCGTGGAGCCACAGCCAACGGGAACTTAAGCGCGTTTCGCTGCTACAGACGTCGGGCGCCGGTTCTTCGCTCAGTGATACTTTGAAAATTTGACGCTCTCGCATAAAAAATATTTAAGAAATTACGGCGCAATATACGATTATAAGACCTATGGTATTCTGTTGTCAGACCTCTCACATCAGACCCTAGGTCTTATAATCGTATCTTACACCATGATCCTTCTTTTTTAACTTGCGCACCTTGGCTAATGTTAGCTGGGACACGCGGTGCATCCATATTTACCGTAGCCGTGGTAGCGTGCAGTGCTCAGCAATTCAAAAGGGATACTCGAAGCTCATGGCTGCTGGCCAGCGCTTTCTGTGCCACAGTTGTGGCCTGCGGAAACCGAGGTCTAATTAATTCATTGTTACGCTTATAGGAAAATAAGGACTTATGAAGAAAAGTAGGAAACGATAGGCCGAGCGCTGAACATCAACCGTTTTTACTCTTACAGCAGAGCGGGGAGAGTAAAAACCGAGACGATGCATTGTGGAAATGCGAAGAAGGCGGCTGCATGGCGGCTGCATTTGGTCCCACCAGTACTCACCGGTGGCGCAAGAAGCAGCGGCCACCATGCGGTCCGAGTACGGCGTTTAATAAGAATGATAATGTTTTTTAGAATACAAGAGCAGTATCCAAAAGCGGCCCTGCCAAAGCCAAACAAGAGGAGAGGGGGGGGGGGGGCATTTCCCGACAGCTGGAGACATCAGAACGCAATCAACGAAAATGGATTAAATAACAGGTTTAAATTAAATAAACTTAGAAAACTTCATTTCTTCACAGCTATGCGGCCACTCATCGGGAACGTCTCTGCAATCAAATTACTTAAAAGGAAGCGGTATGCAAAATTCCCGAACACGCGTCTCGCACCTGGTGCGCACACGAGGACACGCAAAACGCGCTGACGTGGATGGAGCTCTCTGTCAGGCGTACAAGACAGGCAAAACTATTTTTTCCAGATATACTTCAATACGATTGTTTCTTTAAACAAATGAGTGAGTCACTGAGCATCGTACATGTATACAAGTACCCAAGAAAGCGGGCGGAGGCGCAGCCGCTGTAGCCCATCGCACGTGTCATGCAAAAGTCGTTCTACCGATGGCGTGTTTTTTTTTCGCTTTATATTTCCTTCATTAGGAATATATACTTGATCGCAAATGTAAACCCCGTTCATAATGATGGTTAAATTACTTTTTTTTCATATTTCAATTGAAAAGGACAGTTGTTTCCCGTGCGCTTTCCTTGACCTCATTGTCTGCTGCCTTCACATTGTTACTAAATCAAGGTTGTCACTGAAAACCGAGCCCCTCGGTTCGGCTGATTCTTCGCAAGCTGCACGAACCCGCTAAGGACACGCACATGCGGCTATAAAGTATACCATGTCGAATGAGCCACGTGGTTCTTGCAAGACAATATATTTCCCCGTGGTCCTTACAACTCTATGTAATATCGTCTCCAGAACCCGCACTTTGCACAAGCGTCGTCAGGGAACTATCAGTTGGTGTTGGCTGAGAAAGAATCAAGTCGGGCCTCAATCAATGGCGTCGAGAGTGGGAGGCATATTCCTACAATGCTCGAAGAAGTCTCACTGAAATAAAAAAAAAGGTGCTCGAAAAGGCCCAGTCAAGGTGTCTCGGCTTTAGGCCTGCTTCTCGCACAAAAGGGCGTTTGTAGGAGGAAAACACGAAACGTATGGAGGCGAGTCCTCACAATAGTTCCAATACCGGCATTCTAATGTAGCCAACAGAGCCACCGTGAGAGGTGCTACAAAAAAATTCGCTGAATAAAACGTACAGGTCCTCGCACCATACCTCAGCGACAGCAATGCCATATGGAATGCATTACACCTTTGATTATATTGCTTCCATTATCAGCCTGCGTTAAAAACCCTATTAAAATCCTTCCCGGGACACACGTCGTATACAGTGGTTATCGTAATCGGCCCACCCATGCTTTCAATTGATTACCTGGCCTCTGGGATCATGTGCCTTTATTTTGCGTCGGCACCAACTACGAAGACGGGTGAGTGTCCTGAATAACGCTGTCGCAACAAAGGTCGCGATTCCACGGTACTCCTGCTAGGTTTCTGTCCCGGGTGTCACCCGGAACCCCTACGCGGGGATTTAAAGGTGAGTATATAGCTCAATCGCCAGACAAGTGCCTACACGCTACAAGGAAGTCAAGAGAGGACGGCTATAGCCACGACATTAGGCTACGCGTGCCTGCGTGCGTGCTGCGTCATATTCGCGAGAAATGCGCCCTCCACTGGAACGTTTGCACGGTGTTCCAAGAGTGTTACAACATATCAGCAACACTGCATAACCATAATTGCGCCCTGGGTTGAAATCGCCTTTCGGTATGATATTTGAGCGCCACTGGCGCCTCCCCTCCGCACCACCACCATGACGACCTTGGGAAACCGACAATCTCGAAAATATGTGTCAAAATAAGTGAGATATCCCCCCTCCCGAAAACAAATATACAAACCTCTAGCAGTGCTTGAAGTGTTATAATATTACAACCATTCCTAATAAAAGCATCTCTGAAAGGCACATTTCTCTTTATTCGCAATCGCTCGGGTAGTTTGAATAGAGTAACAAAACACCGTCGAATTGTTTACCACTGAGGCAACGTGTGCCTCTATACATTCGCAAGAGGCTCGAGTCAACAGCCGACAAGCCAATTGCGCAGTTGATGTGTCGCACGTGAGTGTAATAGGAGCAGGCTTCTGCAAACGCCCGCCTTCAATGTAGGCAGGATGGGTGCTAAAGTCCCACGCTCGCTGCTAGACAACCTTGAGCCCCAATTAAGCGTTCTCACGCTTTCAGCAGCAAGCCGTCTCAAAAATATTACGGTGGTGAACTATGAGCTGTCTTTGCACGCGATTGCGTTGCGCGACTCATTGACAGAGACGGTGTAGCGCTTCTGGTGGAGAGAGTTTTCGTCAGTATTAAAGAGAACCACCGGCTGGCACTCCGAGGAGTGACTTTACTGAAGACCGTACCGTCCTCTGCTGGGCAAAATGACCGGTCTTCGTTCTAGATGGTTTCCTGAACCGTGCGTGTTTGTCTTCTTCATCTGGATTGCGACGTGTAAGTGATCAGAGCTTTTCTTTTTCTGTTTTCTTTTTCTGAGGAACGAGGGTTGATACGTAGAAGCCAGATGCATATTGCCCACCGATCAGCAAGGGTTAATCTCGCGAACGTTCTACACTGAGCAGGAACGTAGAATATCTAAGCATTGCACATTTTTTTATTTAATTTGCCGTACACTTGAGATAACACCAAGCCCTCAGTAAATATGTAGCAGAGGTTTAGCGCACTATTAGAGAGCTTTAGGATAGGGGCATCAAATTCTTGGAGTTCCAAAGATCTTTGCGTGCGATAGATTTGGGTCAACCAGGAGGTTCGAGTGATAGAAAAAGGTTTTGCATTCGCGATTTGCGTCTTGCTACCACACTGCCACCGCGGCTAGAACGACGAGCCACGATAAGTAATAACATAAAAGTTGATACAGTGATACAGTTGATACGTGTGCGCATTTACAGAAATGCAGACATACGTGATACGTGCGCCTTCAGCACACGCGCTTTATTAATTTTAATAATATTCGTGAGTGGCAATCGCGGGTAATCACCAGCCAACAATTTACTGCGCTTAGTTCTATTTGCCGTCCTCAGCCAACACAATACAAATTTGGGTGCGGCAACCATGAGGCCAGCGCGGTCTCAGATCAACAACTGATCTCAATAACACCGACGATTCATCGTTCGGCACTTGCATGAAATTAGAGAAAGAGATAATCTACATCAGCATTCGTATGTGAAGAACGTCGCTAATTGCCCAGAAATCAGGCCAGCGTGGTCGAAGAGGTGAACCATCATTTCGATGCGGGCCACCATGCTCGTTGATGCAAAGCTTTGGGCACAATTAAGTTTGCAGCGACACGCTGTATCTCAAAAATGCCGTGCTCGAAACCCCAAACATCCATGGTGCTCGGCGCTAGCGCAGTGGCGACGACGCCATTTGCTTGAAGCCCCTATTCCAAAGATCTCTATCATAACCTCTGTGTTATTGCTGGATCTTGAGCAAATGCTCCTGCGTGATTTAGGCAAGAAAGCAGGTTACGTTGAGGTTCGGACGAACCATACAAGCAAGAAAATGGAGATTAAAAAAAGGCTGCTTAGTTGTTGTTCTTTTTTGAATGTCAAACATCAGTATTGTGGGGAATATAACACGTTAACATTATACCAGTTTGCGTAGTTAATGGCTGCCTAAGCATCAGTCCGCACAAAAAGAAATTTGATAAGTGCGACTTCTTCTAGTGTTCGCTGAACAAAAATTGCCTAACACAAATTGCTATTGCACCGGTCATTACTATAGCGCTCAACAGATGTGCCGACTTTTCGTTACAGGCGCAACTGGTCCGGCGCAAGCTGTCAGGATAATCGAATTGAAAGTTCCCGAGACGCCAGCTCACGGATCCACTGTGACGCTCGAATGCCTCTACGACTTGCAGAGAGATCAGCTGTACAGCGTCAAGTGGTACAAAGACAGCAGAGAGTTCTTCCGTTATATGCCTCAGGAAAAACCCAGCAAAAAGCTATTCAATATCAAAGGGCTCACTGTAAACGTAAGCGGTGCCTTCATTACACGTCCGATTGAGTCGTAATGAAAAAAAAATGTATTCGGAATGTGCTATAGTATTCGAAACATCGAATCCAGTAATCTTCGTTATTTAACCCACATTCTACACAACTTGATAACCGGAACCTTAGATTAGACGTTGGTAGGCGATCGCGTTGAACTATAATGGTTGCAACAGCCCGAGAGAGGAACAACTTGGAAGTGCCACTTTCACGGTCAGCTATTAATCAATCTCAACGAGTAATATTTAGTCGTTTCTTCAACCCACTGCAACAAACGGCTACGCTTCTGCAGGTGTTGCAGCACATATACGCCGGGTTTTATGCAACTTGTAGAGCAGCAGATCACTTTTGTCATGCACGACATTTTGCAATTTCTTAATCAGAATGTTTTAACCATAAGTTGGTAACAGATTTGATGTAAATATATATCAAATATTGTTTTTTTTTCTTCAGTAGACGTTAATATCTTTGCATCACAAAAGTGATATGTTCGTTTCTCTTTCTTTCTTAATGTCTTCTTAAATGAGAAAATATTCAATATCCGACTCGATTGTTCGAAACCAGGTGTTCTTATAGCTATTTTTCACATGCTTGTAAACAATTAGATTAATAACTTCACCATACAAACACCCTTGAAAATTACCTCAATAAAGTGCAGCTGACCACTTTAGCACGTCGGCATCTTTCACTTGCGTTTTCAGATTACTACAACTGACACACTTCTTGTAATATCTATGGTTATAGAAATACAAGGTGTCGCTCCCAAAATCCTAAACTTACATTAGACGTGGTAAAAAGAGTATATGGGGATGAAACCAAGAATGCGCTCTTCGTTAGCAGCAATATAAAAGGTAATATTGTTTTTAATGATCGGATATATTCGCTATATATGCTTATTGATATGACGGCACATGTCCCACTTCAGAAGTGATAGGTCGTCCTTGAAGAGATATATGACGGTTGTTGTTGTTGTTGTTGTTGTTGTTGTTGTTGTTGTTGTTGTTGTTGTTGTGTTCCCAATCTTCAATAGGAGCGTCAGCTTTTGCAGAAATCTCAACGCAGCCCATGAATTTTTTATTGGCTAAATTGACTTATTTAACATTAGTGATTAGCTAAATGGTCACAACCCAAACGTAGCTCGTCATTTCTCATCAGAGCGGCCTAGGGTCGTTAAATCCAAAATAAAGAAGGGTGGCCAACAAATGGAGAAGTACACTGTGGTATAAAGGTCAGAAACAGGGATAGCGTACCTCATAAATACCGGCCCACGTTTCAATAGGCGCACATATCCTCGTCAAAGACGGCCTTGTCATCCTCGGTGGTTTAGTTTCACAAGGAACATCAAACGACAGCGCTCTTCCTCTTTTTTTTTAGTCTTCCTTTGCAGCCAGCCGCCGCCGGCAACGACTGCCACGTGACGTCACCTTACTAACCTTTTAAGCTAACCCGCCGACGATGACAAGGCCGCTTCTGACGAAAATAGGTCCTCCTATTGAAACGTTGGCCAGCCTTTACAAGGCACCTTACCCCTGTTTGTAACATTTATAGCATAAGGTTGATAAATGTTTGTTTTCAGTCTTCTTTGTTTAGGCTTTGATTTCTGTTACATATAGAATAATCTACACGGTAGTAAAGGCAGTCATTGTTTATCTGAAGCAACTGCAGTGGATGTATATTGTATAATTACTACCATCTCTTTGTCCTATTAAAACAAAAAGAGAAATGAAAGCACCTTCATAAGCGTTAGTGTAACAAAGTAGGAGGAGGAGGAATGAACGTTTATTGTGAGAAACAGCGAGAAAGTGTTCTTTCTTCGCCCTAGGTGGGTGGCTCTCTTAGTCCAGAAAGCCGTTGGCTAATGCCGCACACGGGCCCGGTCCACCAGGCTTCGCTGATCTTCCAGGTTCTGTGCCTTCAAGATTGCCTCCCACGTTTCTTCGATCGCCTGTAACGGTTCTCAGGCATCATCCCGACTGTTTTTCTCGCGGTGTGGGCATACCAACACCATGTGTTGGAGGGTGTCTGGTACATCACAATATTGGCATAGGTATGAGAATATGGTGGGGTGCATCTGGTGCATGATAATTTCATGGACATACATATTCGTTTGTAGTCTGCGGAGGGCGGTGGCTTCTTCCTTGCTTAATTTTGGATGTGGTAGAGGATATTCTCTTCTTTCCAGTCGGCAGTGTTACAATATTGCGGCGTAGTTGATGGGAATTTCCTCCACCCTCGTCGCTTTCCGGAGACCGTGGGGCAGGAAATCCCGGCTGGTATGCTCTCGGGCGACAGCATGTGCTGCTTCGTTTCCTGCCAGGTATTCGTGGCCTGGGGTCCATGCGACGTAGGTTTCGGGTAGTCCTTGGCATCTTGTTATTTCATTTAGAATCTTCACTGCTGCGGCAGAAATTCGGCCTTTTCGTAGGTTTCTACATGCCATTTGCGAGTCGCTCAAGATGATTGCTGTGTCTTTGCATGTGGTGATGCCGACGACGATGACCACTTCCTCCGCCGTTTCTGGATTTCTGGCCGGTATAGTGGCAGCGACTAGCTCATTACCTTCGTTGTTGGTCACAGTAATTGCGTATGCTCTTCTACTTGGGTATCTTGCCGGGTCTGTATATCTCGTGTTAGAGTCCTTTGAGTATTTCTCGCTGAGCGCTCTAACTCTTGCTTGTGTTGTGTATTTTTCGTATGTTGCATGCATGTTGCGAGGTATTAGAGCGACTGAGATAGAGTCACGAAGAAGTGGCCGCAATCGGGCTTTCGCATCTGAGTCTGCTATGAATTTTTCGCTGTATGCGAGTTTGCGTAGTACTGCTCTGCCTGTTTGAGTCAGCTTAAGGCGTTCCAGCTGGCTGGCTTTGTGCGCTTCGTTCATTTCTTCCCAGGTGTTAGGGAGGCCAAGTTTGAGGAGTGTCGTGGTTGAGGTCGTACTGGCAAGTCCTAGTGCGCTCTTGATTTCTTTTCTGATGTTGATGTTGAATTTTTCAATTTCAGCTTTCTTGAGGAGTAGATACAGGGTGCCATATGTGATCCGGCTTATAAGGAGTGCTTGAATTAATTGGACAGTTTCTTGCTCTTTAAGTCCTCTTCTTTGGGTGGTCATACGCCGAATGAGATGGGTTCCTTGTATTAGGATCTTCTGAAGCTTCGGAAGTGTAGCTGCGCCAGAACCGTCTTTATGTATTGTGAGGCCAAGGACGCGGAGGGAGCTAACTTGAGGGATATCGATTCCATTGAGTCACGCATTATTACTTAATATAGTGAAATGTTTGACTGGAAGAAGACATTTTGTTTTTTTTTTTGTTTTTTTTGATAACGATAACAGTCAAGACCGTGCAATAATGGGCGAAGTTCAAGAAAAGTACGGGCTGCGGTGCAACTATTTCCAAAAACTAAAACACCTCTGATTTGACGTCCGCAAGTCTCAATGGTTAGGGACGTAGCCGGGTTTGTCGTTTGGTTTTTCTTTCTCTCCTTTCTTTCTTTTTACCGGTGACCTGGCACAAAAATATACATGGTTGCAGAAATAATGAGAATGGTTTGGTTTGAAAGATTTACGTGCTTCTTGAAATTTAAATGCCAGTCAGTCTAATATTCTCGCCACAAGACAGAATACAGCAATCACAGACCAAAACAAAAAATTATATTGCTTTCAGATCGCTGCTCACGACTACTTGCATTTGATTCCAAAAAATATATCACATAAAAAGAATATAAAAAAATATATTTATGAGGACGAAACCAGTCTCGAGCCGATGCTCCAGAAAAAAATTGTGACAGTTTTCAGCGCTGTCACTTTTTTTATCGGTGGGTTTAAAAAACAAGACGCAGTAAAACGAATCCTTCCTTCTTCCCTTAATGCAATATCGGTTTTGCAGGTCGCAAGCAGCACCAACACTACGATAGTCCTTGACAACGTGCGGCGGTCTGCCTCTGGAATTTACAGATGCGAAGTAGCAGGAGATGCACCGTCGTTCAGTTATGACTCGGCTGAGAAAAGGATGGATATCATAGGTGAGTGATACCCGAATTCGGCGCAAGGTTGGTTTATTGGTGAATCAGTTTATTCGTTTAGCTTAACGCCCGTAAAAAAAAACACGCACACACACAGAGTGAGAGAATGTGATGAGGCACGCTATACTGGAGAACTCCCAGTTAATTTTGACTGTCTGGATTTTCCTAATGCACAGGCAATTCTCTGCGCACTAGAGTTTTCGCATGTTTATACCTCCATCAAAATTCGACCACCACGGGCAGGATTCGTACACGTGACCTTGTGCTCAGCAACAGAACTTAGCCACCGAGGCTTCGCTGCGGGTGAAACAAGTACGCGAATCCCGCGTATGCCGGCCGTTTCAGCGATGACTGCATCCGCTTATCAAAAGCGAATGATTAGAACTCAAGTATATCTTTTTTCTGTTCGAAAGTTAAAGCAGAAGCGGGCAGCACAACCTGGGCAACAAAGTCTAACTGGCCTTAACAAGCCATTAAACTAACTGTACTTCACTAATTGCATTAGTAGATTTCGCGCGTGTAGCATAGTTGTAGAATTAGAACCAGCCAGTGTTCAAGGCATGTCCACTGAGTAAGAGTTCTGAGAACAGCACCAAGTTAAATTATTTGTATAAAAAATGAGCGACGTAGACATGGAGTACTACTCGCTGCCGCTTTTCTTCTTTGAATGCGGCTCAACTGTTGCTTGTTTTAATCCAACTTCTACAGAAATGACTTTATCGATAGACCAGCCACCAATCGGCGTTCTCGGCGGTTCCGTGCGTCTGAACTGCGCACACGACTTCGGTGGATTGCCCCTGTACAGCTTCAAGTGGTTCAAGGACGACGAAATTCTGTACAAGTACGTTCCTGGCAACCGGTCACCAGAAGAACTGTTCAGCGTGCAAGGAGTGACGATAGACGTAAGTCCATGCACTGCCTCAAGACTCACGCGAGGCCCTCCTCGTATAGCAGTATATAGGGCTGTACGGGTCTTTGAATGCGGTCATCCAACTACTCAGGAAAAGTTCTTCACTAGGACATGCCCAAAATTTTGGCTATACACTACAAGTTGTAAATCCCCGTTCAGGGAGCGTCGTATACAGAATCTTTTCAAAACGTTTCTCAGGTGCCGAGTTAGAAGCAAATCAAGTGTAAATCAATGATGCCAGAAGGCGAGTAACCCTCCCGCTTCAATCTCTCTCTCTCTCTCCCTCTCTCTCTCTCTATATATATATATAGAATATATATATATATATATATATATATATTCTATACTGACCTGAGCAATGCCCAGAGCAGCCACGATACCTCCATTCGAAGTAGTATAGTAATCAACAGGTTGCAGGCGCTCCTTCTATAAATAGCGATGAAGTTAGAAGGGCTTTGTAAGATATGAAACAAGGAAAAGCGGCAAGAGAAGATGGAATAACAGTTGATTTAATCACAGATAGAGGAGACTTCATGCATGAAAAGCTTGCGGCCCTTTACAGTAAATGTCTCACGACTTCAAGGATTCCATAGAACTGGAATAATGCAAACATTACGCTAATCCACAAAAGAAGAGGCGTTAAAGAATTGAAAAATCAGAGGCCCATTAGCTTACTTCCAGTATTGTATAAGATATTCACCAAGATAATTTCTAATAGAAAAAGGGCAACACTTGACTTCTGTCAACCAAGAGAACAGGCAGGTGTCAGGAAGTGTACTCTACAATGGATAACATCCATGTCATCAATCAGCTAATCGAGAAATCCGCAGAACACAACCAGCCTCTCTATATGGCT